>NW_010333958.1:0-48103 GCF_000700745.2 Antrostomus carolinensis
GGTGGCTGCAAGTATCTGTATAATTTGAAATGGTCTGCAGCACTGGAGTTACTAGCACTGTGTTTGTCTGAATGCCTGTAAGGGATTACAGTTGCCTTCAGGTGTTATTGCAGTGTCCTGTTGAGCTTTGCCAGGAACTGGTTTCTGTGCCTTACCAGCTTACCAGATCAAGACATGTTGATGGCAACAAGGCTGTTGATGGAAAATGGCCAGGCAGAGTCTGATCTGCCTGACCTGACCAGTATCACCCACATCTGCTGGGGAGTGCTTGCAAGGAACGAGTTATTGAGCTGTCCTGGTTGCCCAAAGTGTTAGGTGGTCATCTCAGCCCATGTTGGAGTGGAGTTGCTTATTTATTGGGGGGTTTGGGGGTGATTTTTTTGTGTTGTTTTTTTTTTTTTTTTTTTGTTCAAATATATTTCAAGTCAAAGTGTGTGATCCAGATTTGGGACCTGCCAAGCTTAATCATATCTATTTGTAATCTCATTACGGGTATCCTGCTAAGGTATGCCCACTATGGTGAATTCAGCATAGAAACTGAAGAACACGTGCCTGTTTAAATCTTAGTTGTCTCAGATGCATGCGTGCAAGAACCTATCAAAAAAGCATGAAGAGAAGATTTTCCCCTTGGAAACTTTCGTCTCTTGATAGCGAAGTTCATGATGCTTTTCTGTGGCAAAAGGGCTTCTTCTGGTGTTTCAGACTCAAGGTGCAGGACTAGTCATGTGTGGTTTGGTATGGGGATTCCTCTAATAGGAAGGGTGGCCTCACTACAGACTTTTCTCCCAGGAAACACATTTTAAAAATAAATAGTTTAACCATAAATTTTACATTGTAGGCTGGAAAAATGTGTGGAAGCTAAAGAAGAACTGGAAGCAGATCTTTATAACCGGTTTATTTTGGTGCTGAATGAAAAGAAGGCAAAGATAAGAAAGTTACAGTTGTTGTTGAACGAAGCTAAAGAATCTGCAGCAGATGCCAAATGTACAAGGTATTTCTTAATTTTCCTGGGTTACTTGGTATCATACCTGATACATAGTTTAGTTTACCCTGATTTCCGTTTCTTTGGCCCTAACAGTGGGTGACAGTTCTTGGCTAAGTAGCATATTGCTTTGGATGCTGTAGCCAAGAACTAAATATTCAATGAATCTGTCCTTTTCTTTTTCCTGTTAGGTTGCAGTTGATTTTCCAATCAGAGTGTATGTCTCTGCCATTTCCATAGGTGGTACTTTCATATGCATTCTCCCTGAATTATTTCATTCCTTTTGTCTTTCGGGAAACAAAAATATCTAAATGTTTTTATGTGCTTTTTATTTCAAAACTATCCAGAGAAGATGAATCGTTGTAGTGCTACAACACACCTGAATTTGTTTGCTATTTTTTAACCTGCTTTTTTATATCTTAACTTAGCATTTATTGTCTGTCCTTGTATATGAATAAGCTAAGCTGTTCAGCATGGGGACTCTGTGTTGATGGGTATCAGCTTGCATTGCCTAATAATTATAAATTATTTGCAGAAATAATAGATGGCAAATATATGCTTTTTTTCCTTTTTTTCCTTTTTTACTAGGGATAGTGTAGCTACCACTGAGGTGGCTACAGCGAGAGAAAATGACTATGATGGCAGCACTGATGAGGAAAGTGAAAATTTAGCACAGGTCTCGTTACCATCAGGTAAGACAGAATGTATTGTCTTTGGGGAAAATCATGGACAGGCCAATCACTTTATGTGAATAAACCTTAATGAAGACAAAATACTACCTGACAAATTGCTCTGTGACAAGCCAACGTGCGAGCCTTAAAAATGTCTCCCTTGAAGCATACTATAACACTGGCATTTTCAAATTAGAGAGAGGAAGTTTAAAAGCATGGTGTACCAGTGAAGGTACTGTCATTTCTTCCAAAATGACAAATTACATACTTTGCAAAACTAACGACAGTCTAACAGTATCTGAACCATCAACAATTCCATTTTAAATTCCAGGAATCATGATGTGTATGCAGTGATGGCTAAAACCTAAAATGTAGTTCCTGACAGTTTCAGTAGTGCTTAAAAAGCGGAGATAGCTTTCAATATAGCTTAAAAAGCTACAAGAAGGGTTTTGTGCATAAACAGAATAAAAATTTGTTTTGTATTTACAGCAGAATTAATTTAAATTTGTCAGTGAATTTTTGGTCCCATGAAGATGCTCATGAAACTTAATTTGACTAATTTTTCCAGGACTAGAGACTTGTAAAGTGTATGGGATACAGTAGCTGCCTATTCTACAACACAAGATATTTAACTCTGAATCATAAGAAATTTTGGCATATTTGGAAACTAGTAGGAGTATGGAGCAGACATGCTATCAGAGTTTTAAAACTACATTGGTACTTGCCATATAGTTTTATATATATAAAAACTTTCCTTCAGGTGTGTAAATTGGCTATGGGTTCTCTCACTGGAGCTTTTTATTTCCACCATAGGTAAAGGTAATCAAGACAACAACTTGTTACAAAAGTTTACAGTGTGTACTGTGAACCAGAAGTGTTCAAGACTCTGATACCAGTGGTATTTAGCTTTGTAAACTCATATAAGCCTGTTTGTTAAGGACTTCCTGATGTAATATATACTAGACAGAGCTTCAAACAAATGGAGTAAGTTGCAATCATGGAAAGAAATCATTGTGTATTGTACTATGGTCTTCAGTTCAGAAATCTTTGCTTTCAAGTGGCATGTGGTCAGTTCAGTTAAGGTGGGGAGAAGTATGTTTAGTGAAAAAGCAAGGAAAAGTGGAAGCTGTTGATTCTTTTGCTAGATTCGGTAGGACTTAACTAGCTCAGTGAGTTTTGAGATAGACATAATGTATTTAAAAATTAAAGCAAATCCCCACTACCCTACTCAGGCAGTCATGAGGGACTGGACTCATCAATGTTATCAGGGGAAAAAAAATAGCAATTGTATTTTTATTTGAGTTGTAAACAAAAGTGTGCTTTCTGTTGCTTTTGAGGGATAAAATACTCAGACTTTTGGTCATGACTAGAGAGTTCTTTCAACTGCAAAATTTGCAAATAATATGAAGATTGTAAATTTAATTATTTGGAAAACAGACACAAGTTTTTCAAGGTAATGGCATTCTTGAACCTGCATAATGAGTATTACTTAGGCCATTTGATACTCTTCCTGTGTACCCAGCTTTCTCTTGCCATGAACAATGGAAAAGCACAGATAGGAAGTGAATATCTTGGTGTTTCTAGGATTTTCACAGGCAAAGAAGGGGTCTGAGGCGGATTATCTCTATGAAAAAGATAGTGATTCAGGGGTGAGTGGCATGAACAGATAATGAAGCTTATAGCTACATCGATCATTAAGGAATGTAAGGCATAAAAAGATAATACAGATAATTTTGGATTTTTTTCTGCTTATCTTAGTTTTCCTGTTTCTTAGTCCTACATTACATTTCCTTTTCCTTTTGGATTTGGAATGTCATTGTGTGAGTTGCAGGACTCAATGGGAAACAGAAGATCTTTGAGAATGTTTTAGTAGATATTGGTGAAAGCCACAATTGAAAGAGATGATCATAATTTAAAAACTACTTTGAAGGAAAATGAAGGCAGGTGTGTGGATGTACACGTTATAAACATAATAAGTGTGCATTTGTATATGTGCATGTCCAAAATTTAAAGAGCAGGAAGCTTGTGTTGGTTGTCATAAACAAAAAGTAGGAAATGCTGGAAATGGCTGAAGAAAGCCACACAAGTCTTCAAGTCAGTTGAGAACAAATATGCAGCTGTTATTGGCCTATAAGTGCGATAATAAAAAAATCACTAGTAATTGGAAGAGCAGCAGTGTTCAGTAAGTGCTTTTGGTTTGTGTTTAGAGGGGAAAACTATGTGTGGTTGCATCATAACATAGTTCTGTTCTAGCAGCTAAACGGGGTACATGAAGCAGCAGCTATGAAATCTAGACATTTTAAAATTAGCCAGCCAGGATATGTTGAACTGCAGAGTTTAAAAAAATTGGCTGAGGATTTTTCTTAACCACCAATATTTGTTTTTCTTCTAGAATTTTCAGGGCACTGAGGGCATTCCAGGGGATTTGAAAAAAAAGCTGCTAATATTTACCAAAAGAAAAAGTAAATTAAATGTCACATTGAGTTATGGGTATATCAGTATGTTGTTGATCTGATGCAAATATTGAAACAACACTCAATGAAGAAAAATTTTGAGGAAAAGAGTAAGACCGGTTAATTACAGTCTTTGTAAAGGTGCAGAAACTGGAAGTTAAAAACTAAGTACTCATGTCTTGTGATGGGATTACCAGCTGGCTGATGAAGGTAAAAATGGTAAAGTAATAGACTTACTTCCATAAATGTCATGCTCACCATATTTTTTTCAAGAAATTAGAACACAGAAATTAACATAACACATGATAAATGTACTCTTAAATGAGGTAATATGTCTATCTCAAAATATAAACAGAAAGATATCAGCCATTGAATCTATGGAGTGTGAAATTGAAGATAATTTATATAAACCAATGTGCATTTTGTATTATGCCAACTATAAACAAAATGTATGCATTCTAACACACTGTAATGCCATGATTTCCAGTCCTTTGAGAGCTACACTTCACTTGACAAAATCAACAATGTCTCAAGCTTTGCTTTGTCTAGCTCCTCTGCCACATAAAGCTGGGTACCTCCAGGGATTGCCATCGTCTTCCCCAAGTGAACCCATCTAACAAAGCCAAGAGCTACTCGGACATTGTACTCTGCTCTATATTCCACAGGTTCTCAGGGAGGTGGCACTGTCCTGCCTGTCCTTTCAGGAACCAGTTTGGGCTTAGACATGTTCATTCAGTTGGTGTCTGTCTAACCTCTCATCAGTTTGTAACTTCCCAGTGCCTCACGTGGTAGGGAACCACTGGTCTAGTAAGTAAGACTACTTTGGAAATTAAAGAACATATAGGCCATTCTCTGAAGAAGCAATGATTTAAAATTAAATAAAAATGAAATCAAAGAATACACTGAATGTGAAAACAAGCAGATTTGAAAAGTTACAGCAAAAGGGACGGTATGATTTTGAGTTGAGATATGATTTGGCTTCTTGATGCAGTGCTATGTCATGTTTGGACATCCAGATTTGAAGAAAAATGTAAATGTTAGCAAGTTGAGGAGAGTAAAGTTGTGATAACAGTAGAGGGATGCTGAGAAGGATCTTAAATAATTGTTGTTTACATGGTCTAAAGGAAACTACATTGCAAAATTATGTCATTGTAGATGGTCTTTCTGTCCAGCAGAAGTCGGTGTTTAATGAACTTGAATAATTGTAACTTAACACTAGACAAAGACAGAAGTGGGACATTATTCCTGACACGGTAATTAACTGTTGGAACAGTTTGGAGCTGGTTGTGATGGGTTCTGTCCATCACTGCCAGCATTGAAATCATGATGGCATGCTTTTAATAAAAAGACTATATCTTGTTCCTATAAGCATGAACTTAAAAGAAATACACAACTTATGTTATGCTGAACATTGCAAATAGCTGTTGCTATGACAGCTTCTCCTCCATAACAGCAGATTAATTGCAGAATAAAACCGTTTCTTGTGTCTTCTACAAAAATGGGTTTATTTGTGCGTGAATAATCAGCAAGGCTATCAGGTAGGTTTCAACCTCTGCACAGTAGGCAAGTACATTTATTTGTTCAGTTTCAGGTTAATTTTGTGTAGAGGCCTTTTTCCTATAATAGCAGTTAAACTGTAAGCTAAAAGTTTACCTAAAAATGTAGAGGTTTTGGCAATTATGGTACCATTTGTAGATATGATTTATGGTTTGCTTTTTGACATCAGTTTCTGCTTCATAGCTTACTGCCAAAATCAACTGAAACATAGTAGGTTTTTGTCTCTAATCTGTACACTGATGTAGTTAATGCTTTGTATTGTAAAAGAACACATTAAAATGTAATTAGTAGCTATTTTAGTGTGAAGCACTCAGGAAAACAACTGATATAGATGAGAAGTACAACTTCTAGAAATAATACTGTGTATGTCTTTCTATATAACAGCTCTGCCCATCATGCCATTGGCATAGGGTAAATTTATTTGACATATTGGTTATGATTGTGAATGTGAGATTGAAAAAGGCACACAACTCCTGCTTTCACTGCAGTTTAAGAAATGCTTAAACAGCAGCTATATATGATGTGCCAGGTCCTTGTAAATATCTGTGAACTCTTGTTTGAGAGGGTTTCTGTTGTGGAAGGAGGACAGGAAGGAAATCCTCTACTGTTAAGCAGTTCTTCATGAGTGGGGAGATATGAATGTTTCTTAGGAGCAGGGGGAGGTTGCTTTTGGTTTGTTTTGTTACTTGCTTTACTCCAGGGTTGGTAATATTCTATCTGAGCCACCAAAACCAGATATAGTTGTTGCTTTCACTACTGGTACTTCAACAAAGTTCCAGCAACTTTGCAAGCACCTCACACTTGAGGCTGCTGATGTGCTGTCTCATTGTTTCACTCCTCCCTCACATGTTGTGTCTCGTCTTTCACTTCAACTCTAATCAAATGACTGATATTTTGTTTAGCTTGACTGGTGTCTAGCATTTTTAGGATCATTTTTGGTTGGGACCTCTAGGTCTTCTGACAGTAGAAAGACTGAAACACACACAGATGAGAAGCACCTGGAAGCAAACTTGGAAAGATTACAGAGAGATGTTGATTTGAGTAAGACCGTAGTTCTTTTCATGTTCTGTTGCCAACAGGCAACTGGCTGGAAATTGTCAGTCTATATTTCTCTTAGCCCACAAGAGTGACTTGGTGACTCAACGTGATGCCGCCACACCGATGCAAGAAGTTTCTGTCATTTTAGAATGCAGAAACCCTTATTCTGTTTAAGGACGATCCAGAACACAACCCAGCTGTTACTGATTCCTCTTTCTTCTACTCAGTGCTAAATTTTACTGTTTTTGTTTACTCTAGCTATTGAGTGCTTTCTCCTAGGGGACCTAAATTGACAGTAAGATTATCAGACTAAGAAAACATCATTTGATATCATGATTAGCAATCATGTCTTTGCCATACAAATGAAACTCCTTTATTAACTGAAAGATACTGTAATGGTCCATATGTCAGGAAGCTTTTAAAACAGGAGTGAGGATTGGATAAACATTCACCCTTTCTGCTTCCTTCCCAGGAGCTTGAAAGGTAGATGAGGGTAATATCCCATCCCCTCAAAGGTAGATGAGGGTAATATCCCATCCCCTCAAAGGTAGATGAGGGTAATATCCCATCCCCTCAAAGGCAGAGGACGGTAATATCCCATCCCCTCATAACTGGAAGACGACCAGAGAAGAGAAGGTTATTCCTTTTCCCAGGTATATGACAAAACTGCAAGGAGAGATGTTATATACTGAAATAGGTATAAAGGATAATACAACAGGTGGGAGATAAGCAATGGAAGAAATTATTTTACAATTTATTATTGTTATTTTCAGTTACAATCCTATTATATATGGCTATCAGTAGACAAAACAGGGCCACTGGGCACCAGCATACATTCAGCTTACTTTCTCTCTATTTTATTTTCTCTTGCCTATGAATTCTTTAGTCATATTTCACATTGAAATTGGTGGAAGTTGCTGCTCCTTGGGATATGGGAGGATCTTATGATCTGGCCTGTAGGATTAAATTAAATTTTAAGTCCTGTGTTTCTTGCCACATGTATGGAAATGTTCTGTATTAAATGAATCCTCAGACTTTCAATGTTCATACTTTTCTGTATGTTTGATGATGAGGACAGATTCAAAATTGGTTCTAATCAACTTGCTATAATACCCAAAATAATAAGAGCAAGCACCTTGCCATTTTCCACTGGTTTACTATGCAAATATTCTCATCTCCTTCATTCAAGTTCCTGCCTTGGGGATTACATGTTATGCCTTCAGGAGGCTATGGCCCTTTAAATTTAATTAGTTATCTTGTGTAGTCCAAACCACTGATGGTTTGATGCTGCTGGTTAATAAGCTTTGATCAAAGTTATTAAAAAAACTCCGCCTATTATAATAGCACCTGACTGTGCTGTGCAGTTAAAGTTCCATCTGTAAAGACTTCTCTTTTAAAGCTTATTTTAAGGAGGTTTAGAATTTGGCCATTTTTAATTGACTTCAGGCTTAAATTATTTTTTTTTTTATCAAGCTATAATTGGAAATGGTTCATCTGAAGGAATAATGTCATTCCTCTTTCTCTATAGATTTCTTTTTTCTGAAGCTTGATATTGATCCATTTTTTCCCCATAACTTGATTATTTTATGCTTGTAAACCATTTGCAGTTGCCAAACTGCTTTCCCTCTGTGTTATACTGGATGCCATGATCAAATGTATTTACAGCACAAATATCAGTATGTTTCATGTCCCTTTAAAAGTCCTGTTATTAATGTTGCGCTAAGAGGGATTAATAAGGTATTACTTTTAAATATTGCTATGAAAATTATCAAAACTACTTATACCTCTGCATACACTTTCTTACTGTAATATGCTTCAGTATAAAAAGTTAAGTAGCTGAATGTGGTTGCCTCTAAATGAGTCATCATTTATTCAGTGAAGTGATATAATAATTTATTCAGTGAAGTGATATAATAACAATGTTGTAATTATAATGGAATTATGCTTTGGTAAGACTCTTGCAGATTACTAAATTTGATGATTGATCAAAATAGTAGAATACCTAATGAGCACACTGCAGGTTAGGTGCAACAGCATTGACTAATATAAAATTTAAAATGTTTGTTGGAGTATTATCCACTTATTACTAAATGTTACATATGAAGGAACTTTATTTCCTTGGTGACCTGTAAAATTTTTTGAAGTGTAATTAAAGCTCTGCTTAAATTACCAAAGTAATTGTCTTTTTCAGATTTAAGTTAAATTATTAGTCTCTGCTTTTAGAATCATTTCCAGCCCAAGCTGGAAATTCCAATCTTAACGCACTTCCATGAATACTGGGTGTTTTTTTCTGCCACTTAAAAAAAAAACCTAGTTTAAATAGTTGAGTAATGTACATTGCAAATTATTTCATATTTTTTCTTTGGATTTAATATGTCTATGCAAAGAGGAACAAATAATTTAAAGTTCCAGTTGTTAAAAAAAATATATATATATCAACATCTAATCCATTAGTGAAGCAGTACCTTTATCTTCTAGGAATAAACAGGTTTTCCCCCTAATGAAGGGAACTATCTATGTGTTTGTACCCAGTCTGGGGGAGTTCTAATGTTCCCTCTACTTCTCTTCACAATGTGCTGGATTTTGCTATGACTAGAGAGCCTGAAAGTATTAAGCAGCATTAGGCAGAGATAACAAATCCTCATTGTATTTATGTGGAGTACCAACTTGTTCCTATGGGACACATAGAGGAAATATAGAGCCTCCTTCTGTTCTTGCTCATATTTCACACCAATTTCATGTGTACCCAACAGGCTGTAATTAGAGAAGAGCTGGACATAAATTCTTTGAGTCAAGGCACTTTTGCACTGAGTATGCACGTTCTGATACTTGTTTCCTTTACAAAATCCTGTAACTTGACCATCTACAATACAGCACTAATTCAGTGGGAGCCTTTCTTTGTTTTCTCCTCTTCATGAACTACAGAAGACCTATTTCAACACCCGTTGGTTGAGAATGTAATTCATCAGTTGTGAAACTATAGCATTAGTGGTGCTGGAGCAGTGTCATGAACAGCCCTGCTCTGTTTCATCCTCCTTCAACAAACAGTTAAAGAACAATTTCTTATCAGGTAAATAGGAAACTTCTACCAGTCATCAATAACCTTTCTGGAGTAATCCCCATTCTAACACTTTTGTTTGTACTTGTGCTTTTAAGTCACAGACTCTATGTATTTGTTTAGTATTCAGCATAATGGTCCTTTTGGGATCTGTTGTAAATAAAAGAACTAGCAATAATTATTCTTATACCAAAATACGTTTCAATACGTGTATTATGGACCATAGAAATTACCAAATGCAATATACACTAACAACAGTGCTTTATTTTCATCTATACAAACCTGCCAGTGAAACCACTCTAGCACACAGTTTCATTATGAACTTCATGCCACATGCCTGCTCTAAACAATTATTTGAGTTGCAGGTCATAAATTGGTTCACCAGAAGGTATAGCCAGAGCTTTGCTTTTCCTAGGGGTTTTTTTCGGATTTTTTTCCTTTTTTTTTTTTTCCCCCTCTCCAGTTAAGGATATTTTCCTTTATGGTGAGTGCTATGGTTTAAGTGCTTTTAGTGTAAATAATAATCAGGTATAATTTAATGGGAATTTTTTATTTTGTGTTCAGTTCACACTATTTGTTATGAAAGTTTTCTTGTGCTTGTTTACAAAGCTAGGTATTTGCTTTTGGTGTCTGGATGGTTTTATATAGACATATAATTCAGAGAGGAGGAAAAGGCATAAAAATATTTAAGTATACTTCATGGTATATTGAAAACAAATAAAACAATCCACATGCAAATAACACAATGCATTGGTATTCTCTTCCCTCTTGGAAATATGGGCGTACTTTAGAGGAGTTGATCTTGGGTTTAGCAGTATCAGCTCTTGGAGAAGTATCCTTTCATCAAAGAGAAGTATTGGTTCTTGAGAAAAATGGTTCCTGCAGGGACACTGATAGCAAGTTTCTATAATCCTGAACATTAGGATAAAAGCTCTTATCTCCAGCTATTGAATAGGCTGCATATCAGTGGCAACCAACAAAGCCCGGATACTGCAGATTCTTGCAGACTAGAGTCTTGCGTTCAGTGAGCAGTACATTCAAACTAAGTTTTGCTGGCATGACTTGAAACCTGTGGCTGTTGCCCATTTTATAACAGCTCTTCTCACTTTAAGATGAATGTTTTGTAGGTTGTCTTCTTAAATTTCATGTTTCATGTGTGTTTTGTCATGGCTAGTAGTGTCTCAAACGATCAAAAGTTTACACTGCTGTTTACCCACACTTTTCTTTTTTTTTTCTTTTTTTTTCTTTTTTTGGCACAGCAACAAGCTTCCACTTCTGAATTTTGAATGTAGTTTTCTCTCTGACAAAATGCTGGAAAGACCTTTACTCTGGCCAGCTGTGTAACATGCACTGTAATAATTCTCTTAATTACTTCTCATCTGTATTACAATGTCTCATTCAAGCAATCAGCCTATCTTGGTTAAAAGCTGGGTTGCTAAAGATTGCACTGTAAGCTATGGTTGTTTCTTTGTTTTATTACTTTTCCAGGTTAAAGCTTGCATCCTTGTTTTTAACTTGAAATTTTCTCAACTAAACTTCACACTGAGTCTGGTAGGTCTTTGCTAGAAGAGTTGGTTTCCCTGTTTGGGTTTTTTTCCTGTAGCCCTTTTTTGTTTCTTCAAACCAAGTGAGTACTTGATTGGAAACATAGCTCACATGTAAAGAAATGTAAAAATCCTCACACTATATAAAGTAAGAACAGAAAAGGAATTTATTTTCTTTTAATCCTTTAAAAAGCCTTTCAGTAAGAAGAAAGTTCCTTTGCTTTGGGAACTAAAAGTCATGAATGTAATATTCCCTTCATGAGTTTTTGTAGTTTGGGGTTTTTTTTTTATCTTTTTCCCTCCTTCTCTCCTCTTCTTTCCAGGTGAAAATAGCCATGTCTTGCTGGGTATTTGCATTATTTATGTCCATCTCAAGTAATAGGTGCTGTCATAAAATCACTTTACTATTTGTCCTTTGTCCTTTTATCCTTAAAACAGCACATACATCAATCTAAAAGATATTGAGGGTGAGGTGATAAAACTGTATTAGAAAAAAAATTTGCTTTAATTAATAGAAACCCTAAATGATAGCTCTAATTGATACTCAAATTCCACAGAAATCATTTGTCATGATGCTAGATTTCTTGTAAAGCAGGTTTTTTTGAGCATTGTACTGGAAAGCTGAGAAGTTCCTTTTCATCTTTAGGATGAAAGGCTGCCTTCCAGGGCCCTGTTCCTCAGTCTGCGTAACACTACATACATCACAGACAAGTTTAATGTAAGATATTAGATGTTTGTAAAACTAAGAAGGGAAACAATGGCTTTAAAATAATTCAGAGACAATAAACAAATAAAGTCTGTAATTATTACTCCGCTCTGTGTAGTATGTTTTGCCATATTCTGCTTGTTTTTAAAGATTAACCTGAGCTTGTTGATTTTTACTCCTTTACGTACAGCAGGCCAAATGATCTCATAAAGAAGCTATCAGTTTACAAAGCCTGTGTTCAAGGAGATCAAACGTTAAGTTACACACTCTGAAAGACAGCTTACTCACATGTGACCTGATGGAGGAGAGACATTTTCAAAACTGGAGCTGTCAGCAGCATCTTATTAGTTTTTTGACTTGCTGTATAGATTAAAGGGAACAAAAGATATAATGCCAAATCAAAAGTATTGTAAACTCTGTCTTCTGCTGGTTTTAGTTAGGTGGAGATTATCTGCAACACAGAGAGAATGTATTTCCTTGTGCTTGCAAAAACCTCATTTTATTTACAGAATTGTTTATATGTTTGATTTATTTTACTCTGGTATGACACATATAACATGACAGCTGATCACCCTCTGTAAAGAGCAAAATGGCAGTTAATGAGGTTCAGAGCTTTACATATATATAGGAAGACAGGTGCAGAACCCACTCTCTAGGATTTTTTTAGTATATATTCTGAAACAGAATCATTTTTACTGTGGTTAGATTAATTTTCTACCTATATGTTCAGATAAAAAGCTATATGTTCAGATATAATTTTATGGGTCTGTGCATCCTGAATATAACTCCCCTGGTTTAGAAGCTAAAGATCTACATTTTCTTTAAAAAGGGTAGATTTAAATAAAAGCATTGTCAGATATGGATTAGTCTTTCTGCACTTTTCATTCCCGGTTCACAAGTCTTTACCCAGTGACAGTTTTTCTGATATTCCTGTGAGACAGCAGTTAGTAGGTGTGATCTTGATCACCTGAGTCTAATCATCAGCCTACTGAAATCACTGGGACCTTATTTTGTATTCTTCACAAATTTACACCTAGTAATTCACCTTTCCCAAGAAGATAACCCTGTAGTCAAGCTGCTAACCTTTTCTTCCCTTGTAGCTTATAAAAATTAATAGCTTATTTGTAACTCATTACCAATTCTGTCAGCTTGTAAAAAGATATACTATCGCTCTTTTCATACAAACAAAATCTGGATGCTCAGTTTGCTGCTCAGTACCCATTGTTCTAGAAATTTGTACATACATTTGGAAATTTAAATATAAATTAAAATGGATAGCCATTTTTAAGTGTCTTTTTTAAAGGAATGGGGATTAAAATATAGGACTTAGCCCTTTGTATAGATATAAACTGTGGCCACAATTAGCATAATTAAAGTGAAAAATGTTACATTAGCATATGTTTATATATGTACCAGTATTTTGGAGTATATTAAAAAGGTATAAAATTTAAAATTGCCATTTATTTCATAACAGTATTTCTTAGCTTCTCTTACCAAAGAACTGCCTCAATCCTTTGAAACACACAACCAAAACAAATTAGTCAGCAGTATTGATGTCCATGGCAGTAAATCAGTTTACTTTGCTGATTTCAAATGCCTCCTGCTTTACTGCCAGGGCATTCCTTTTTTTAGTTTGAGAGGAAAGTTTATTTTTTATTTAGTAAAAATCTTAACCTTTCTTAGCACAAAAGTGGATAAGCACCTCATTGGTGCATTTCTCATGTTTCAAGAATGACCAAAGTAACCTCCATGATTTCATCAATTAATCAATCAACATCTTGGAAAGTGATTGCATGTAACCAATTCAAGCAAGACCAAAAATCTCAAATCTCTTATGCTCACACTTCTGCAGGGCAGGCTGCTCTGTTCAGTATGGCCTGAGAGGGGAGAACAGTAAATGTAAATTGGGGAGGGGGAACTTGGTGGAAAAATGTATAATGCAGGAAAATAAGGAGAGACTAAACTTAACATGAAGCTGCGTTTAACACCAGTGTTTTATCTTGATGTAACTTCTTCCTCAGATTGGAAGCCTGTAGATAATTAGACAAAACTGCTGATCCTGCACAAATCCCTGTTATATACGCTTTTGATGGTAAAATACCGGTTTGTATTCACCACCATCACTACCTTTTTGCAACTCAAAGGAGCATTTTGTGTAGTTTTTATACTTGCCAATGCATTCATTTTTTTTTTCTTCATCCTTCTCTCACCATGCACCATCTTTTGCCTAAAGCCCTGTCATTAAATTAATTTTTGTCTCTGTAAGGAACCTATTGGTTTCAAATGGAGAAATAAACTCAGCTGGTAGGAGTACATCTCTCAGCAGTGCTTTGGCTGCTAAGCTCAGCTCTGCTCCAGCAGCTGAGGCTTTGGGTGTTCCAGGTCTATTTACCTGGCTGAACTACTGTTTTTGCTTCTACAGTCCTGTCCTTGGATTTCCATCTGCTGCTCCTGCAAACTGGGACTGTCTCCAATTCAATATGGCAAAAGCAGTGCTTGTTTGGAATCAACCATACTGTGAGCTGTTGTCTCAGTCAGGAAAAAAATAGGTCTTTAATCTATAGCCATGAGTTGGATTCTCACAAGGATACTCATTACTGAAGTTCCTGGGAGCGAAGGGTCAGGTCATGAGTATCTGATTGCCAGCAATTTCCTTAAGACCTTTCCTGGGAAACATGTAAGCCAGGCAATTGGAAGGCTTTGGAGTAGGAGTTGAGAAACACTGTGTGAAACAAAGGGGTTAACCTGTCTGTAACCTCCAGGAGTTCTTGCATAAGGGTGATGTTGGCATTCTGGGCACTCTCAGTTGCCTAAGGTTATTTTAATTTTGTTCTACCATTTCCATGTATTGTGAATGTAGCTCATTTGCTGAAAACATTAAAGCAATTTAAAAGCAGATATGCAAAACCTTAAATGCAAAAGAAAGCTGCTGTCTGTTCCCTATTTGAAAGTAGTTTACTTCATTACACCCTCACCAAATATTAACTTCTTTAGTTACACATAAAACTTGGTCTGGTTTAGGAACAGTATCATTAACTATATTGTTCACTAGTAGCTCATCACTCCTGCTGAGACCATCAAAACATGTTATATGCAATCTTTAATTTCAAACGAGACTTTCAGAATCTTAATGAAGGTGAAAGCTTCACTGCTCTATGTTTTTTTCTTTAAGAGGTGAAGAGAGAAAGCACGTTGTAAAAACACTTAGTCACTTCCCTGAAGTCACTCTATGGCCCAGGAGACATGGAAGGAATTTGTCTCCCAGTAAAAGGAAGATGATTTGGGGCACATCTCTGAGAAGTGAGATGGTGGTTTCTTGTATTATTGATCAGTATATGCCAAGCAGATAGCAAAATGTATACCTCTGTATTTGAAACAGCATATATAGCATTATATGACAGAGGCTTTAACTGATAGATTGTGTGCAGTAAGAAGGGAGCATTCAAAGTGAAGAACCCCACAGGCAACCTTGGAAAAATCTCATGGAAATGCTGTTTTTCCCCAGCAGCTGCATTTTGTGAACCACTGTTTAGTCCTAGTGCTAAGCAAAGCTTAGTAACAAAGGCTTTCGTTTGACAAAAATCGCCTGCTTCTCCATTTGCTGTGAAATATCACTTACATTAATTGTTTGGCATCAGCTTTCACCTGTATCCAAAGATGGATCCTCATCCACAGCTTATTCAAACACTGCTCCTTGGTTCAAATTATCATTAAGAGCGTTCAGTTCATTACTTGTTCCTTGGCGAAGGTCTGTCACTTACTCACAGTTTGCTTTAACTGAGACTGATTGTAGGCTGCCCAAAGACTCGGTTCCCCTATTTCCTCACTTGACAACAGCAAATCTGAGTCACAATTCCCAGTGCTCACTTGTTTTAAATGGTGTAGCAAGGTGTGCTTAATAAACCTCCCTACAAAACACTGCTGCTTGTTTATGTGGCTGCTCCATGAGAAATGAGCCTTTATGCAGGAGGTGAAAAATACGTTCACTGTTGTTCTCCTCTTGAAGCTGCTTGTAAATTATATCTGTTTTGATTTCAGTTCTGCTCAGCAAAAAGGTCAGCTCAAATATTGTCCCCTACATTGATTTTAGAAGTAAAATTCTCATTGGCATAGTTTAGCCCTATTCCTTGAAATACGTTTATACTCTTTAACAGGTGAGTTATCGTGGGGATACAGCACCCAACTTAACCATCAACCTTAGGATTCTGGTTGAATTATTAGAGCCAGATGCTCAGGTAACTGGGTGGTGATTTATTAATGACTTGTATCAGTTGAGACTCTTGTCTTGCTGTGTTAGAGTTGCACATAAGAATGAAGTGGTGGATTTTCAGGCATTACTGAAGTGGCCAGTTGGCTTACTGCAAAAGAATGCAAGTATGCAGCCATGGGGGTCAAAGGAAATATGACACATACCTCACAAGCAGAGGAGGAACAGCACTGAAGAGTATCCTCCATGCAAGAAAGTCAAAAGGTTTGGGGGTGAATAGAGGAGAAAGGAGAAAAAAGTATGAATGGTGAATTTTTGAGGAAACAGCACAGGAAGAGGTTACTTTACTGCTGATCTAATAGAATGCCTGTAGCTGTTGATTTAGTCACAGGGGATGGGTGATGGTAAATTAGGCAAATGTCTACTTAGCTTTTTGGTAATTTTGGCTGTTGAAACACCATCACTTTGGACATACATAGCTACTGTTGCTTCTATATTTGGACTTCTGTATGGACTGTTTGATAGCTAAGTCTTTGAGCCTGTGTATAACACTGAACTGACAGAGACAGAGCAGCTCCGCTTCTAACAATGAATTATGGAGAAGAGGAGAAACTTGGTAATTTTTGGATGGATATAAAAAGCAGCTGGACCTTTAGATTAAATGAGTTTTCAATCACTACACTGTGCTGTCATTCAATTGAATATTATGTGGCCTATTTTTATTTTACTTTGTTGTTTTTTATGTCTCCTCATGTTTAAAACCACGTCATTAACCCATGAAATTTAGGAGTGTGTTCTGCCAAGTGTTTGTAAGCTCTGAGAATATTAACAAATCACGAAACAAGTACAAGTTGCCATCAAGATACAGCTGAAAATTAAATACACATTCTTGCTGGGTGCCTAGGAGGGATAAGCTCCTGTTGTGCACTTAACTTTTGCAGATGAAGCTTCTCCTATGAACATGTTTTATCTTTTCATCAAAATGAGGAAGAGAGTTGTTTTATTTCTGGAATTTCTAGTTCATATTTTGAAGAAACAGTTGAGGCTTAGAGCTTTTAGGGAGATGTAAAAAGTGCTTCTAGCCACCAAGCACCTGATGAAGGTTTTTGTCACTTGTGACATGAATACATCTGTCTTTTCCCTGTAATCAGAGGTGGACGTGGGTTGTAAATGATGGAAATATGATCTTCAATTTCCCACCTTCCTGCGTCTAAACTGATTTTTTTGGAGAAAGAAATGAAAGGTGTTGCACAGCTAACCATTACACTGAGCAGCAAACCCCAATTATTGCAAGCTGATGACATTGACTACCTCAGACCAAAGGTAAAGTCAGATCTCTATCATGAGTCCTATCATAGAATCATCGTATGTTGTGAGTTGGAAGGGACCCACAAGCATCATCAAATCCAACTCTTGCCCTAGCGTAGGACAATCCCAACATTCAGACCATGTGTCTGAGGGTGTTGTCCAAGTGCTTCTGGAATCTTGTCAGGCTTGGTGCCATGAGCAACTCCCTGGGGAGCCTGTTGCAGTGCTCCACCACCCTCTGCCTCAAGAGCCTTTTCCTCATGTCCAACCTCAACCTCCCCTGGCACATCTTCCTGCCATTTCCTCTGCTCCTGGCATTTGTTGGTGGCCAGAGAGAAGAGATCAGCGCCTGCCCCTCCTCTTCCCCCTAAAGGAGGAAGAAAGACTCATGTCAGGAGCCTCCTGCTTGTGAAACAAGGCAGAGATTAGAAGATTTTCACTGGGGAATTTTTAAGGGCTATGAGTGCTTTCAGGGTATCCTAAAGATATTGGGACCATGACATTTGATGTCAGTCATTTTCAGAAAGCATCAGCAAGGTCAAAACTGTGATTGGCCTTACATTTGTGCACATGTGTGAGTGAATTATATTACTTTCTGAGGTATTGAACTACTTACTGATGGTTTATTCTTTACTTGGTCACAACAGTTGGTTCAGGAACTGTGTAGTGGAAAAAGAACTTATTTCTAGGCATGCAAACATCAAAAAGCTGTTTAAATGTCTGAGAACTTCCTGATGGGCTTGGTAGCATGATTAAATGTTGATAATCTGGGAAAAATAATAGGTGGGAAATAATACATTACTTTGGGAACGAGCACAATTCCCACTGCATCCTGAGAGAAGGAGAGTCTTGTCCACCTCATACTGGGCCTTTGAGGAGGTAGTCATTAAGCTTAGGAGAGCTAAGGAGAGGAGATGATTTATTGCTTCCCTGCTTATCCCTCAAGACAGGATAACTATGGATAGAAGAAATAGTCATCCCATTGTAAGTGGTATATCATCCCTCAGTGTATGCCTTGCTTGTGAGGTTTGGGTGATGTTCAGGGGATTGAAGTTACTTTTATGTGCAGAGAAAGGCCAACTCTGCGAATGTTTCTCTGTTCTTTGAAGACTGTACTGACCATCCAGATAAGCAGCCTCTTTTGGGAGATGTTTATATTTTACGGTTAAAATATGTTGTTTTAAATAGCTTTTGAAAGCTTCAGCCCTAGCAAGGTTGTGTCTATGGCCTCCTGAGGAGCATTTTCTCTGCATGAACAATGCAAAATTGCCTTAAAATAACTTGCTGGTAAGTTGTCCCTGGGCAAGTAGACTGTCTGTCAGCAGGTCTCTGTTCAGCTGGAAGGAAAGGAGTGGGCAGAGGGAGACTGCACCGTCTGGGGCAGATGTGACATAGCAGAGCAAAGGGAGAACCCTCAGTTCCTGTCTTCTGGTGGAAGACAAGGTATAAATGTGTGGTAGAGATTAGGGATTTTGTAGCTCTTTTACAAGCTGGAAGAAAGGAACTGTGCCTGTTTCACTCTGTGCTGCTCTGCCTTTCTGCAGCAAGGAGGTTTAAGAGTAAAGGGCAGATCAAGTTGCATTTCCTTTTTTTTTTCTCTTTTTTTTTAGAAAATAGGATGTTAGACAAGTAAAAGCAGCACTGCTTTTAGGTGAGTGTAAGCTATTTCCCACTTCATCCCCCTCTCTTTAATGTGGCTTGCTAAAAATCCTCTGGTACAGGAGAAAAGTGAAATCACATTTGTTAACAGTAGCCATTGGTTCAGTCAGTCTTGACCCTTATCTCGGTGACAGTGTATTAACCCTGACCTGTGCTGGGTATCTATATCCTGTGTCTGGGGTAGGAAACTGGAAGGCAAAACAACAAACAAGCCCTTCCTTCCAGAAGTCTGGTGTCTGAGAGTGAACTGCCCATGTCTCCCGATCGCTCAGGCTGGGTCGGTGCTGCTGCTCTTGCCATACAGAAATACACTGACAATTTAATTCCTGGCCACATCTCGGGATAAATCATCCTTTTGCTGCACATGAGTCTGAGGAACTTTAAAATCCTTGTCTAGGAGAAAGCAGCGCTTTGAGCCACTAAACTCACACAGTGATTTATGGTAGGAAAGATTCTGAAAGCAGTTTCTGGTAAAGAGAGAGTGGCTTTCTTTTCCTTAGATATCCTTGGATAATAAGATCAACACACTTCTTGTTATTAGTAAAAATAGTTTTAGCGAGAATAACAGGTGTTTTTGTCGTAAAGGCTACTGAGACTAAATCGTGAAGGTACATAACATTTCCCTTTTTTATGGGACAAAAACAAGAGGCTCTGAAATGGCTGCCTTGATACACAACCATGCAGGCTAACAGCGATCTGGGGACCAGCTAGCTGCGTGGTCTTGGAGCCCGTCATAGCATCTGGGAATGTCCTCCTCAAACTGGTCTGGCCATACAACTCTGCTTGACTTTTCCAGGGTTAGGAAAGATTTATTATATCAAATAGAATGCCATATTCTGGGATACGTATGGTGTGTTAATGAGTTAAAACTGAGTGTTTTACAGAATAGTCATGGTGGTGCTTTTTTTCCTTCCTAATTCAGAGCTTGTGGAGAAGGAAAAGAAGAATCAACTGTAAACCCTTTTGATATTTGTTTTGAAAAAGTACAAAATTACTATGTAAGCTTTTACTAGAAAAAAAAAAATATGGTAAGAAGGATTCCAGGTGTCTCTCAGGTAATGATATTACTTATCTGCCTTTTCAGGAAGTACAATTTAAAATGACTGTGTTCATGCACAGCATGCAATTAGTCTTTTGCTTTGTTTTGTGTATTTCACCAGTAAGCTGTCCCAGAATAATACTCTGAATTCTCAATTGATGTAATTCATTATAGTTCCATTAACTTCCAGCGAGGCTACTCTGGTTTATTCTGGCTCCGTTTCTGGCCAAAGTGTTCAATTCTGAATATGTAATAAAAGTGTTAGTCATCTTAACAGCCGTTATTCACATTAGTATTTTGGGCCCAGTCCTGGATGTTTTAATGTGTTTTTTGTTGATCAACAAAGAGGGTGTTGTGCACAGCAGGGTATACAAGGGCAAAGATTAGATGTATCTTTCTCTGCTTTTGAACTTTATTCTGACGTTTTTACTCTTTTTTCATAAGATTCTCCTCCACGAGTAGTCTAATCAGAGCTGGTCTTCCTGGGAGGCATGCTGCCAAAATAACAGTCAGTACCAGCGACCATGGGACTGAGGGCAGTACTGTGAAGGCTTCCCTGCCTAAACTTGAGCAGACAGGGAAAGAAAACATTTTTTTAAATGTCTGATTTGGAACTCTCTGTGATTTTAATTTTTTTTTTCTTTTTAAGTCAACTATACCAGTATAATAATGATTAATCCATTCCAACAAAAGAAAATTATAGGTTTTCAAGTTTTTTTTTTAGACAAGTATTATGATAGTTAGAAGAAATATCAGTTAAAGACAGAAATTCTAGTATTAAATAATATCAATATTATTATTTCTAAGGATCAAACTTTCAATATAGTACTATTTAGGATAGCTGGAGTACTGGTAAGATGTAGCCTGTAATGTGAGAAAATATGATACTAATATTCTCTGTTGTCCATTTTTTCTTGGAAATAGTCAAAAATCAAATGAGATGGTATTTTCTGCTTATAGAACCTTGTTATGGCTTTCTATCATCTCAAACACCAGCCACTTAACCTAGTGACCTTTATTCTGATTTTACTGTTGGTGAGCTTAATTCTGTCTTTGTACCTGGAAACACTTTTTTTTCCTTTTGGTTTTTCAGAAAATGTCATAATAAAATCATGCATACTTTCTAAGATCTTCGGCAAATTTTGCTGGAAATAACCCACTGACATTCTTTCTTTGAAGACATCATGTTTTTATAGTATTTCATCACTAGAATTTAGTATGTGGTTTATATCATGACGATCATCCCTTCATATTCTCCCTGCAGCAAGGTGCCAGAGACAAAACTCTCTTCAGTCTAAATCAATCTGTTAAATTGTCTGCTGGTTCTAGCAGTGTATATATCATTTAGTCCTGTTTCTTTAAAAGTGTGGGGGCAGTTTTTGGAACCATATTAAGCAAAAGTATTTAATCTACCATTGCCATTTGTGGAATTCTTTTTTTGGATGCCTTGGCAGTTCTCTCGTAAGATCAATGTTGCCATGCTGCCTTTTCCTCACCATCTTTCACAGATGATCAACGTTACTTTTTCTTGCAGACAGAATAGATTAAATAATTGGTTTCCATGCATTTCTTCGCACGTGCATTGAATGATCTGCACACATATTTCTGTTCCATCCCTTTGTAAAGGAGGTTTTTTTGTCTCCTGTCCTTTGCTGATCTTCTGGAGTGCTATTCTGATAAACTCCATGTCTGCAATTTAGGCTTGAACCGTGTTGTGGTCGGGAAAGGAGTGTGTATTTACACCCTGTGTATTTAAATCCCATTTTCTCTAAGCTTTCTTTAGCTACAGGGAGACTGTATTACTTTTTATAAAGAAACCACCTTACCATTACAGTGACTGTTGTTTTGGAGGAATGTCAGGAAGTGTTTAAATTTCCACACAACCTTAATAATTTAAATGAATTTTTGGTGGTAAAAGTGCGTGAGAATTTCTCAGTGTAATGAAATTACTAAATACCTTAAACATACCTTAAACACAGAAAAGTATTTTCTTCTTCCATATAGATATTTTGAGCTTGCATAAAATAAACAACCATAAATTATCCCTATATATAGATATCCCTATATATATTTTTTTATATTTTTTTTAAATCATTGCATGTTGATAGACGGGTAGAGGAATTGCAGGAAGCTTTGCCAGTCCAAGCTGTGCTCTGTTCTTAAGTAATTTCTCAGGCTGCTGCACACTGCAAAAGGCTAGTCTGATTATCAGAAAGGCTTAGTAGTAAGAGTCTTCATCAGAAGAAAATAGTGTGTTTCCTAGGCTTGAGCATGTGTTGTTTTGTGTTATTAAGTGGGTTTGGTTATTTAGGTAATTAAAAACCTGGCATTCCCATTTTAATAAAGTATTTTCGTGGTGCCTCTTGGCCCTTGTGAGTTGTAGGGACACTGGCTGGGGAAGGATACATGGAACATTAGCACAGCTCAGGGCGTGATCCTGTTTTTTCTTACTGAGAAGTGGAGTTTTTGCCATATGGAAAGACTATCCCAGAGTTAGTGGATCCCAGGGGAGCAAAGCCAGTTCTCTATAACGAGTCTGGATGTGACTCTTACCAACACACCACACAATTACTTTCATCTTGCATCCTGGCTGTGCGTCTCTGTCTGATTAACTTGGGGCCATAGTCTTTTGCTGTTCATTTTCACCATTACCCTTTAAAATTTCCCTGAACATTTTCCAGTTTGTCAATAACAATGTGTTTCATAGGTGGTTTCATGATGTAGGTTAAAGCTTCTGAAGTTGAGCTCTTTTCTAACTACATCTTCAGCTGTGGTCTGTTGGTGGTGACCTTTGCACATGTGTACAGCCCAGCCAGGTCAGGAGAGCCCTGCAGATGTCCAGGGACCTGATGAAGAAAAACAGCCCAGGTCAGAATGTAAAGACAAGTCTTGAGTCCTATCATAAGTTTTATGATCCGTTCACAATGAATAATAAATGATGAATAAAAGTTAAAATTATGCTATTTGTCATGTGGACTGCATTGTAAGCATTTAAAATAAGTTGTTATAGATTAAACCAGCCTCTTGATTCTGACTGAGACATGCTAATTGATAATTTTTTGTTCGTTGTATGTTAAAATCTTTTACATGATCAGATTTCATGTTCATTGCTCAGTAGATTTTATAATAAATATTAATGTATTGCTGCTCTCAAAGTACTTACTGAGATCTTTAAATTTCTTTATTCTCAGAACCTCTTAGAGTAACCAAAATTACCTGTAGCATTTTCCACAGCAAAATTATCCTCTGATGTTGATTGAAAGTGTGCCAGTGCATCTGCCATAAAAACGTTAATGTCATGTCTGACTGAGACACATGCACCTTCTACGTTCATCATTTCTGAATCCATTATAAGGACCTTAATGGTAGCTATAGACATGCCATAATGACATCTTAAATGCTGTCTTTAAATTCACAGCATGAAAAAGCCTTTTAGAAACAGTGTATGAAAAAAAGCAGGCAGCTAACAGCAATTTGTGGAATAATATTCACGGCGTGTCTTTTATTTAGTGGAGGTATTATATTAATTTCAATAGAAATGAATGGGTCTAGAAAGCTTGTAGTGTAAATAGAACTTTGTTCCTAGTGAATGACATTTGAGACCTCAGGCCAGCTTGCTTGTTTCACAGCAAACATAAAAATTCATGCTAGAGTTTGGAAGTTTAAAAAAAAGAAACACAATAGAAATGTAAGATCTAAAGCATATTAAATTTGGAAAAAGGGCATAAACATACAGAAAGCACAATATAAATATTCTAAAAATCCCTTCTGTAACAAGGTTATTTGGAAAGGGCATGAGCTTCTCATGAAACAATCTTTGAGAAGAAAGGGGTTTGGACTTTGTTATAATTCTATCAAGGACTTTGTATAGTCACTTTTGGGGGAATGACCTCCTTTTTTACCAGTTACCACAATACACTCAGTTTATCTCAAATCTTGCTACAGGCAGAAATAGGAAAGGGGAATGGATAGAAAAGAAGGAAATACTAAATCTTATGGATTCCACCCAAAATAATCATCACTGAAGCCCAGAGGATGCTGGAGCAAAGCATGGGCTTTTCCGAGGATGTCTTCCAGAGTCATGTCTAATTTCCCAGTTTTCACTTCAGTATTCAAGACATTGAATACTTTGGGCAGTGGTTTACTCTTTAAAATATTTACTTTAAATAAAAATAAAAAATTAAACAAAACAAAACCAAACCAAAACCCCCAGTTTTGATCCATATTAGTCTGAAGTTATTTTCTTAATTACACAGTTTATAATATTGACATGACCTTTGATCCTGTCAGTAGTAGTTTGATTGTATTAATCAGACTTTATTTTCTCAACAGTTTTCTATCAACACTGATTGGAAGGTTATAACACTTCATAATTTTTCACATCCTGAAGAATCATATCAGCCATTGGAGTGGCTCACTGGGCTGTTGGATCCCAAGCTTATTTGTGACTGAGCCTTGCTTGCCAAAACTGGCCCTTTCCTCATGCCTACCCACCCCAGGAGTCACCATTTCCTCCACAGAGCATTGGCCTCCCTTGCCCTCTCCATCCTCCAGAATCCCTACACTCATGCACATAATTGTTGTCTACAGGAATAATATGTTTTAGCTGCTCTGAAGTTTACAGAGGTGCCTCTATCCTTTGGACCTGGCTTATATGATCATTTTCATTCCTCAGTGTCAAGGTATTTTATAAAGTCAAGTAAACATTACTCATGGCTTATACACAAGGAGCCAAAGCATGGATATTCATCAAGGTCATTGGTAGGATCAGGAACAGATCCCGTGTCTCCCTAAATGCAGTGCAGGACCCTGCATGTTGGATAACTTTGATCCTTAGAAAATTATTTGTAGTGTAGGATGCCAGAAGATTATGGGATTGGGAAAAAAAAAATTATTAAACTCAACTTCTGCTTATAGATTCCAGAAGATTTTATCCATGCTTAGGTACCCAAGTCTTATTCAAATATTGAGTAGTAAAAAATACTCCCTAAGAACGTGATGAAATTAAGTCATAGAATCATAGACTGGTTTGGGCTGGAAGGGACCTTTAAAGGCCATCTAGTCCAACCCCCCCTGCAGTGAGCAGGGACACCTTCCACCAGATCAGGTTGCTCAGAGCCTCATCCAGCCTGACCATGTATGTTTCCAGGAATGGGGCTTCTACCACCTCTCTGGGCAACCTGTGCCAGGGTTTCACCACCCTCATTGTAAAAAATTTCTTCCTTGTATCTAGTCTAAATCTCCCCTCTTTCAGTTGAAAACCATTGCCCCTTGTCCTGTCACTACAGGCCCTGATAAAAAAATTGTCTCCTTCTTTCTTATAGGCCCCCTTCAGGTACTGGAAGGTCTCTAGAACATCTCCCTTGAACCTTCTCTTCTCCAGGCTGAACAGCCCCAACTCCCTCAGCCTATCCTCATAGGAGAGGGGTTCCATCATTTCACACTAACTAGGAGCAACCACTAGTAACAGGGACTTATAGTTACCACAACTGTAGAAAGAATTAGAATTGGGGAACTAGAGGTATAAAGCATGTTAGTAACTTTCTAAGTAACTTCCAGTGCTGTTAGTGCTGTGGAACCACTGTATAAACTGCAGGAGATGTTCCATTTCCTTTTTATTAATTTAATACTTAATCAACATTTTTCTTTTGATGATGAAATTTTGAATGATTAGGCTCTATGCAATCATTAATTACGTATGCTAATATGTAAGGGCAGTTTTAATGTAGCTGGTTTGTGTTCCAAGTTTAAAATCACATACTTTTATGAAGGGACATAGTGCTTGTGTCACTAACTTTTAGAGTAAAATATTTTAAAGCTTGAAATCTGTCATTTTGTTTCTCAAAGAAAACAGGTAGAACTCCATATTTATGTTGCTATATAAATAATATAAGTAGCAAAATAGCCTCTGCTTTGAATGTTGTATTTGCTTAAATATTATTGTACTTCCTTAGTAATACCTAGTGAAATATGGGCAGGCAAAGTTCCTGTTGAAATAGATTTTTATTTTAGATCTTTCCACCTGAAAGGTTTGCTCAGCCTAAAATAGAAATATCTATACCCCTCAAAATTGAATTTATAATATAGTTGAAAAAAAAATCTCAAGGCAGCTTAGAAGATACCACACAATAAAGTTATTGGTAGAGGTTAGTAATTTATCCACCATAAAATGCCATCATTATGAAAACATACATTTTCCAAAGTTACTGCAGCCTGTGGCTTCCCTTGAGTTGTATTGATTTCCTCAAACATTGTTTAATGGGGAAAGAAATCATTCTCGTGGCATAAGAGTCTAAGCTCCAGCTATTTCAAAGCCCTGTGGTGCAGCCTCAGGGCACTGGGCAGGTTATGGCCCGAGCACAGCTTACACTTGTTTTTTAAGACTTCTGTCAGCGCACAGAGGCAGATCTCTCTGGCCTCATGATCCCTGCAGGGTTCTTGGTGCATAAAATATGTGTGTCAAGATGATGGTCTTCTAAACCAGCTAGCTTTTATGTGCATTTCCAGGAGGCAGACTAGATAATCTAAAGACTATTCAAGCACAAGGGCAACCCAGCGCTTTATCCAAAGAAATAAAAAATAAAGGTAAAAGGCTTTATTGTTTACAGATCTTTTTAGTCACTGTTGTATATTTCACCTTCCAAGAGATACAGATTTTGAGCAAAGAAGTTAGCACAACTAACTGTAGTTCAGTTCTTACAAATGCATGCCTGGGGGGTTTGAGACTTATTGTTAGTATTAATTCAGAAGCCGTATTTCAAAGTGCTCATAAATAGCTATATTACTTTATCTTCACATTCTAAATAGCATTATGGGTGACCATTTTACATAAAGGTTAACAAAATAATCTCTTACTGATATGAAATCAATGAGTAATATAATTACCATTATTCAAACTCTTCTTTAGGACTGATATTTGAAATATGAGGCTCCACATCCACACAGCCAGGGGTCAAGCATAATAATAAGTATTGTCTGAAATACAGGGTAACCTTGGAGGTAATATGTGGGAGTCCACCACTGTCAATGCCAGGGGCTGGACCCACTGGGCTGGTTTAGCAACATAAGCTGTAGACACCAGAAAAATTTTCTATAGCAAGAGTGATGCCAATTGGAATTCCAGGCATGAGCTATATGTTTTACATGCCTGGTGAGAAATTACTTTAGGCTACACTACCACACATTGAATCAGAAGATCACAACCCAGAATTTTTTTCCAAAGCTTTTCTTAGCTTCTTGTTTTTAATTCTTCCATCTCTCTGTTTTGTTGATTTGTTTACTTGACCTGCATGCTGTTTAGTATCTCTTGGGAATGCTGTTCAGAAGCCTCCTACCTCCACCCTGGGTGGTACAGATGATCCAAATTGAACATCAGGGGAGTCTAGAGGATGACTCCAGCAAACAGTCACACCCGGGACAGTGACTTCATCTAAACCTTTTCAGACGATGACTTTTTAAATGCTCTTGCTTCAACTCAGATGTGCTGGTGTGCTAGACGATGGCACATTCAACTGTGGTACACAAAAATCATCCTCATTGGGCAGCATTAATACAGAGTTTCAAAAAAGATTAGAAGGTCAGAGATGGAAAAGGATGCAGGAAAACTGCATGTAATAAATCTGGACTTTCAGTGGGTCGTTGGAAAGCTGGCACATGCTGTTGCTGAGCAGCCTAACTCATCACCAAACAGCCTTTGTCTAGTCAAGAACCACCGCAGCATCTGAGTCGCCAACGTTGCTGTTGCTTCTGTCAAGCACCCATTGAAAAATAAAGCAGGGAAAGCAACTTTAGTTGTTAGTAGATTTCAAATATCAAAATGGAAATCTCCTAACTTTCACTGTTTCATAATGGAGCCTCTACCTGACCCACATCAGGAAAGATTTGAGCACATTATAAATCTTTCTGTTTGTATTGTAAGGCAAGTACCAATTTTTAGGGGCTGGAGACATTACAAATATATAGTATACAGCTGGGTACTGTGAGGATTTTCAAGATCGCTGGGTAAAAATCATAACCGTATATGTTATAACCTTTGACAACATTTATAACCAGTGACTTTCTTAGAATTACTAAAGTATTTTTAACAACATACATTATTATGGATTATTGAAAATTAGTATCTCATCTGATGAAGTACATATGGCTTATTAAAATATTCCATATCAAACTATTTTTAAAGGATTTCTCCTAGATATCATGGTTTTGATGATTAAAATTAATGAGCTCCTTCAGAGTCTCTGCAGATATTTGTAAAAGTGCATTCTTTTTTTCCCCTGTGATATTTTGATATATGAAAAGAGACTATTTCATGCTTCCTGACCAAACTTATTATTTGCTTGTCAAATTTATCCTGATTTTTCTTGCCATCTAGTTTCAAGACAATATGAACTGGTAACAGATGAGCACCTGAGTTGGCTCCAATAAATAAGCCTTGAGAAGGAAACCCTGTGTCAACCAGATTTTTATTATAACTTGATAAGTTTCCTTGAAGGTTTGAAATAAGCTTTTTTAATTAAGGAAAATAATTGTATTTAAAAAGCTTTTGAAAAAGGGTGACATCAGGAGAAGAATAGGCTTTGCAAATAGAAAAGTCTACACGTTAAGACTTAGGAGGCTTTGTCAGTGGTAATAGAGTCTAGCAAGGCAAAATGTAAACTTCCTTACTGAATTAGATACAATTTATAAATTTTGTATAGCTGGATCTAAACTTTATGCTGGAGTTGTTTTAAAATGTGTCTTCATAAACACTTCCCATGGAGATATTCTTTATAAAAATAAACGTTAATAACTAACTGACAGGGAATTTATAGAACTGCAGTCTCAACTGCCTTTAGGCCCCATGGGATTACGGTACAGTAAACCCAAATTTATACAAAGACTGAAATATAAAGTAGAACAGAACAAAGGGAGTGGAGAATGGTTCTTACTGTTTTCCTAAAATTAAAATAGTGACATATTCCTGTTACTTTCACTGAAGCATATACTTGAACCGTAAATACCGATGTTTAGTTTTGGATCTCTGAGTGATCTAAATGGCTCTGTTTCTAATGAAAAATGCCTGATTATGACCAGAATGTGTATATACAAGATAACTTTAGCGTAGGTAGAAATGGTGTTTCCTAAATTGCCTGTCAAGAATGACTTAATCCTACTTTGCAGGAATTGCCTACATCAGTGAGACTCGTTCATTTCCATACCCATTCAGTTAGGAGACTCTCTGCTGAGAATGTCAAAGAGATGCTAATTATTATCAGCTATGTGATCCCTTAGGAATTAGGCTGAGACTGAGAAACCACAGTGATTACTGAAGTTACACTGTAGTCAAGGATTAAAGTGATGAGTTCTGCTCCCCCCCCAACTTTTTTTTTTCTTTCATGGCTTGGGAAGCAGCTGTCACAGGCAGTCCTGGTGCTCTTTAGGTGATGATTTTGTCACCACTTTGTCCTCTTTCAGTCTAGTTTATCTACTACTAATACCATGCAAGGGCAAAAGCAGGAGAGGCAGTAATTGTATGTGCAGCCTGATTGTTTCCCAAAGAAACCATCCTAGAGAAAATGGCAGGATCCTTGAGCAAGGGGCTGATTTTAAGTTGAATAATCTGCTTGAGTAACTCTGTGGAGCAACCCATACTGCCTGCAGTTAAGCAGAATTCAACCAGGATATTCTGTTCTGTTAACAGGGTGGCTCTGGGATGAATTTAGTGGACCTATGATAGCATTAATATCTGAAGATCTGAACAAATTTTCAGAAGTCCTTACTATTCTGATGAAAAAAGAATCAGGTAGATTTTCATTCAGATTAGAAGTTAAAATTGACAGACTTTTTTGCTGCTGTTGTTAAAATCTCCAGGATAGGAGATCATTTTAAATAAAGGCAAGTCCTTTTCTTAAGGAAAAATGCCTGTTCCCTTTATAAATCTTTCCTGTTGCATTCTTCTATTCCAATCCAAAAATAAATAAGGATTTTTTTTTTATATAACTGCAAAGTCTTTATTGTGAGCATAGCAAGTTTACAATGCTAAATATGTTTTATTCAGTAGTACAGGCCAGAAATGTGAATATTCCTTGACTCCATTTGACACTGATGACTGGTTTTAAAATTACCATGTTATGTCCCGACAATTCAATGACATAAATCTGAGAGCAATACAGTGTTCAAATATGTTTTCCTTTGCTGTGTTTCCATTTCTGGAGTGACTGGTTAATCTAGAATCAATCCTGTGCATTATAAGCAGTAGGACAAATCCCATGTGGGCTGTGGCTGTAGGGCTATATTAGCAAAGGGTGCAGCCCATTCTGATGTAACTCAGCGTGCTGAGGAATACGGACGTTGAGAGAGAAAAAAGTAATTTATCAAGGGAAACAAATGATCAGTATTTAAGATAACAAAAAACATGTGATACACTTGAGGCTAATTACCAACAGGATAGAAATACAAGCAACTGGAAACACTGGTGTAGTCTTTCAACTATAAACAGCAAGGTCCAGGTTGTGCTTTCACCCATATTACATTAAAAGTCAGCAACAGATCATTTGCAAAATACTATTAGAGTGCATTGTTTTAATCTGGACCTACACAAAACAGTTTAGCTGAGGAGGGGTAGCAGCTCTACCAGATGTTTTGGGTGATAGGAACAAATTAAATAGATGTGTTCAAGTTTGGAGATCCTTTTTTACATCTTAAATATGTGCTAGCAATTAGAAGAGAACTAAAGTTATGTCTGTGACTGTTTCCTATATATAAATCTCATTAACTACTACTTTTTTTTCTTTCTTGCAGTACAGCTTGCAGGAATTCAGATATTGAGAGTATGTTTTCTATGTATGTGAAGTTAGGTCATTGTAAGCAAACAGATTGATCAAATTTGGAGTGCTTCTAGTAATTTTTTCCTTCCTTTGCTCCCTGTTATTTTTTTATGTCAACCCTAGGCTTTTAGTACTGGTTTTAGTCCTTTATTGAGAATAGAGCCTGTCGTGAGAGGAACTGGATTCTGTTTTCTCAGTAAGTACAGCACTATCATTAATAATCAGACAAGTCAAAGCTGTTGAATTTTCATTACTGGTGATGATGTACAGAGATTGAGGGTAGGTAGGGGTATTTTTCAGCCTGAAAAGTGAGTATATATGTTAGATTTCTTTTAAAATAATTGTTTTCTATATATCAAAATAAAGTACTGGAAAAGGCTGGACAAAAAAATATAACTGCACTGCCTATCTTTAACCAAGCTACAGAAATTAATTTTGAAAAAGCTTGTAGTTTTCAGCGATCATGATGCTATGTTAGTACTTTAAACAATGTCAGGATCTGAGCTTGATGCTGGCAGTTGAGCAAAGCTGTCTGCCCCTCTGCATTTCTGCCACGTTCCCTGCAAAGATTTTGCTCTGCACCAGCTCAGTCAGGCAGTTCCTCAGCAAGAGTCTGGCTGGCCAGACACTGCTCCCAGCAGAGATCTTGGGAGAGGTACTGTTGTTCTTTGTGGATGTGAGGTGTTATGTACCAAATGTCTTGAGAAGGAGTCCTGGTATTTTTCTGTATTAGAGAAAAGGCATCTTTTGTTTCCAGTCCCTCAGTATTATGGGACTGTATTGATTTAATTTCAGCCTGACTCTTCCAAACCATAGAATCACAGAATCATAGACTGGTTTAGGTGGGAAGGGACCTTTAAGGGTAATCTAGTCCAACCCCCTGCAGTGAACAGGGACATCTTCAACCAGATCAGGTTGCTCAGAGCTCCATCCAACCTGACCTTGAATGTTTCCAGAGATGGGGCTTCTACCACCTCTCTGGGCAACCTGTGCCAGTGTCCCACCACCCTCAGCATAAACATTTTCTTCCTTATTATCTATTTTTAGTTTTCAGTTTAAGTTATTTTCTAGTCCTTTCTTATTTGAAAACTCCCTTTAGGCACCAGATATTATCACTCTTCAAAACAAACAACAAAATAATACATCAAGAGTTTTTATTTAAAGTCTTTAATCTCCTTAGCATAACTATAGTTCTAGTGCTTGAACTGTGAATCTCTTTCTTGCTCCCTTATCAATCTTGTTTCTTGCAGTTAATTCACCTGCAGAAAGTATGTTATATATTAGGAACATTACCTTTTCTTGATCAACACTTGTTGGTTTAGGTGGCTTGATTAACTGGCTTTCATCAAACAACTCTTGTCTGTATTTAAGTTGGTACTATTCTTCTCAAAGGTATAACAGTCATTCATAGTGTAATACATAATATCAAAGTAAGAAATTTAATTTCACGAGAAGCCAAGGAACTTTACTTCTTTAAAATGATGATGAAATTTAGTCAGTAAAGATTTTCAGAATTAAAAACTAGTTTATGTTCAAGACAGTCTCTCATTTTTCCAAATGATTTTGTGTCAAGCAATGAATAATGTTTTGCTGAAGCTTTCTTTGGCTTTTAGTCAAGTACTATAATTGAATTCATTATTGGAAATTATTTTTGGGCACTGGTAATGAGTGTGTGTTTAAAGTTTTATGGTGATGCATGGTACTTTGAGCTTCAAGTGTATGCCATCTTTTCAGTAGCAGTTTTAATGTAAGAGGTAGTTTGGCTTAAAAGAAACAAACAAATAAAACAAAAAATAAGCATGCCTATGGTGATCAGGCATTATCTATGAGCCAGTCTGCTATTTGTAAGATTGCACTCTAGGCTTTCTGAACTAGAAGCCTTCTTCTCGGTATTACTAAAAGAAACATTCTCACAATAGAAATTGTCAACTTTATTGCAGAGGTTTACTCGGATCATTTAGGTCAATACTTTTTATTCTGCTTGGTTTAATAGGTCATAAGAGCAAAATTTGTTTTCATGGGAAAGGGTAGATTGAGATGCTTAGCAGAAAATTGAGACCCTTTCCCAGCCTGAAGTTAGCACAAATGTAGTACTCTGCAGACAAACATTTCTCTTCCATTTTTCTTCCTTGAGCATCAGTGGGACTGTTGTAGAAGTCAAGCAGGATTTGTGTCTGAACAGTAAACAATTCTGAGTGTGAGGGCCATGAGCACCGTTGCATATTACACAAGTAAAAGCACAGAGACATTATTTATTCAACATCAGCTTTTTGTAGGGTTTGTATATGTAGCTAACCTCTGGATCTACTTTTTGGCAAAAGCAGAGAGTGTGGGAGCAGAACAGCGACAAAGAAGGATAAGAGCTATAGCAGTAAAATTATTCAAGTTTGTTTGGTTCTTGACAGTAAATTGTTCTATGTTTATTAATTGAGAAGGGGCTGACTTCAGAAAGCAAAACTGGAATATATAAAAGAGTATTAGTGTAAATGTTAGATATACTACCCTGAATATGCTGACAGTAAGTAGTAATAACAATCATGAACATATTTTCAACATTTAGCACTGGAAAACTGCATAGCTAGTTAAACTTTATTGTGGAGAATTAGGCTGTAATTTAACCCTTTTCAGCATTTATTATAGGCAATGTAGCTTGTCTGTACTGGACTTTGAAACTTGTTAATTTGCTTGTGCCTTGCAAATATGTCAGCTAATACCTGTTGTCAGCCTACAAAGATCTGTAAATCTGTGGTGTGGTATATTGCATGCTGGTAAAAGCCAAAAGGTTCTGATACTTCAGCCTATGCTTCATTGTAAGCAGTGGTTGCACTGGCTGTGAGGAACATCTATTTACGTGTTTAATTTTGCAGTATTCTTAGTCAGTAGCACTTTTTTTTTTTTTTTTGAGAAACACTGAAGATGTTACTTGTGGATTGCATATTTTCTTCCTTTTTCATTGTCAGTAGATATGGATAACAACTGTGAAAGGAATGAAGAAATAGGACCCATTATTTACCTTCTGTGAAAAGCTTCAGTATTGAATCTCAAATTATGATGTCTTTCATCCATGTGAAGATTAAACCTTCCTAAAACACAGAGAAAGTAATAATCAGGGAAGTTACCATAATAGCATCAGCCTCAGTCACCACATTATTGTTTAATATATTTCAGTTGAAATGTGTGTTCTTCTGGATATCATTATCTTGAAAATTCAAAGCAATTAAATATTTTATTTTTAAAGCAGGCATACCAAATAAAAGCATGCTACAAGATGTTGATGGCTGCAATAAAAATGTCTATGTATCTTCTGTGTGCATTAATAGCAAGGAAAGGGAGAGTTTTAGCTCAAGGAAGGATGCGGCTGTCTTGATGTGTGAGCTTCAAGTAGATAACTGTCAAATGAGAGGGGATTGGTGTTTAAGTGTAGATAATGCATCTTTTAAGAATTTACAAGATAATACAAATGTGAACCAGGTATGAAATCATAGTTTATGCAGTAATGATGGAATTAAAATTGTAGGTAAATGAACCTGGACAGAGCCTACTTCACTTACCTTCACCAGAGAAGTCAGTGGAAACCTAGACAGGTTATCCACTGTCAGGTTGCGAGGTGTTAGGAATTCTCCCTGTTTTCCTTTCAGACTGCAGCTAGTCTTTGTCACTTTGAGAGCTTTAGTCTGAACCAGGGCCACCTGTTCCATGGGTAGAGCAGTAAGCTGGTGTTACTGTTTTTTATGCATGGGTTTGCTCCAGATAAATGATTTCTTGCCTCACTGAGCAGACATCAGGCTGTCCATCAGTCTTTCTACTCCTTGTTTTCAGGGAGTATCCAGCAGAACCTGTAAGGATTTATTGCCTTGAGGTCCATGGTAGCAGAGTGACATTACAAAATATTGATCACAGCAATAAACTTCTCTCAAGGGTTTACCCTAATGAATATTGAAAAATAATTAATTTTGTTTTGTTCTGAGTGTGTATCACTGTTCTGTACTGCAGACCAAGAGTCTGAACAAAGCCATGCAGTAAGCAGAACACTCAAGCTCCTTTCTGGGTGCCATGTGCACATCTTCCTCAACTATTCTGTAGGTGACAAAGACTAACTTCAGGTAGGTGAAACTGGGGTCTATAAGCTCCCTCTCTAGTTACTGTAGTCTACAAGGAGGGATGAGGAGACCATCAGTGTATTTCTGGTTTATAACTGCCCATCTTTCTCTCCACTGACTACAAAGAGATGTCGAAGGAAGCTTATATTTCTAGTTTAAATTTGGTGGTTTTGGGGTTTCCCTTTATGTCATCTATTTGTTTGGACACCAACTGCTGTCAAATCTGAGCCCATCTTAGCAATACAGAGATTTTAATAAAAATAAACAAAATATATTTTAAGAATTGACTTGTAGTACTTCATATTCAAGTTCTTTTCAACTTCAGTCTTTTTCATTTTGGCAGCACCAAAACAAAGAGACTCCTTTCTGGGTAGCCCAGATGTCATTGATACTGCTCCAAGAAGAAAGCGAAGACAAAGGACAGCAAAGGGTGCTGGGACAGGAGCTAAAATGGCTACTTATGAGACAGAACTGCCAGCCAAGGAAAAGTAAGCAGTTTTCAAATGTATTGAATATTTGTATATTTACAGATGTTGGAGAGTTTGTGGCTTGGGTTTTTTTGTGTGTTTTCTTGTGCAGTTTCATATTTCAAACTGCATACTGTTGTGTTGCATTCTGTATAGTAATTTACAGTAATTTTACCCAATTTTGAATAGATGTGAATGATTAAATTGTCAGGCCAAATGACTTACTGATATTAATACATAAAGTGATGACTGTAAAATTATTTTCTTTAACTGACTTGGATAACTCTAAACAAACAGATTGAAGCCTACTAAAATAATGTTCTGTAGGTTACTGTATAACCCAGCAGGCAAAGAAGGATGCATTTATAACAAATATCAAAACTAAGATGGACAGCTTCCGCTGAGTTGTGTCACAAAAAATAGTAGCATTATAAGTGTCTTTTTTAATGGTGAGGGTGGTCAAATAGGGGAATGGGTTGACCAGGGAGGCTGTGAAGTCTCCATCTGTGGAAATATTTAAAACCCAACCGGGCATGGTCCTTGACAACCTGCTCTGGTTTAGCAGTCTCCAGAAGTCACCATCCTGTCATTCTGTCTTTGTAATTTCAGTGGAAATGAATTCACAATACCATTTGTAATAGACCAGAGTAGATTTCTTTTGAAAATAAGATCAGAGGGGAGAAAAAAAGAATTCATTCTTAAACACAAGGGGAGCAGAATTTATAACACTTAATAAAAGTCTTTTTCTTCTGATATCACTCTTGACTTTTGGAAATATTGTCATGTGCTCTGGGAGGTGCTTAGTTATGCGTAGAATTACCTCGGAGCTGCAATATGATTGGTAGTATCTTCTTCTGAAACGGACCTTTTTTAAAGATATATGGTAAGTTAGATTTGAAAATAGTTATTTTCCCTTTTTTTTCTGTAATATCCAATGGATAATAAAATGTTTAAATAATCATGGACACAAGTAGACTACAAAGACATTTCCCATGACTAGCAAAGATTTCTGTTTAAATCGACAAGAGAATTATCTTATTTTGACATAGAAGGTTGTGGCTTGATGCCAGCTAGGAATGTTTAAACTAACAATCCTATTTTATTTGTAAAAAAATGTATTTTTTTTTAGAATGGTCTTGAAAAAATTCAGGTTCTGTTCTTACGTTCTTTTAAAACCTAGTCTATTACAATGAACAATGCTCTTTCCTCACTGGATGTAGTCAGCTTGATTTTGAGAGTCTGGCTGTGTTTTCCTGAAATACAATTTCACTCTCTTTAGTATTGATTGTGGAAGGAAAACCTACAGAGGCAAATGATTGCAAAGGAGAATATAGAGCCTTTTGGTTGAGTAATGCTCAGTGGATGAGTATCTGAGTCCTGTGTGTAGAGGAAGCACTAAAAGGATATTGATGCTTTTGTTCTAATTCCTTTAAGTCAGGCAAATTATTGAAAAAAGAGAGCAACGTTATGTTTTTCATACTGTGCAAGGCATTTCTAATATGCTTAGAGAATCAAGTCGGAGCTGAATCTGAAGAGTGGCTCTTCTTGGCTGTAACATAATTAGTCATATTTTAAGGCTTACCATATGGAACATCCATTCTATCAGTGTCTATCCCCATTTTTCTTTTTGCATTAAATATGTATGGATTGTATTGTAAACAACAACTTTCCACTACAGGTCACAACATTGCTTGGCGTGTCACATGCCTTCCAGTGCTGTGAAGGTGTATCTGACAATGAAAGTTCCATATTTCTCTATGATCCTGTGTTAACAACAGAAATCAAGTGTGGTATTGCTTGATACTGGTATATGTTTTTTAATCCTTTCTTTATTTAAAAATACAGTGGCAGTGCTAATTCTTTGATTAGATAAGAAGATACTAGATCTCCGCATTTACCTGGTACATCACAAAAGCCGAACTGTAATCATTTCCATTTTGCTTATTATTTTTCTCAATGTCCCTGCTTAGTTCTTGGGTTTTGAACTTCCTCTTAAGTCTTTTGCCAGCTGCTAATCAACCTTTCACTCAATTTGCTTGACTAGTAATTTTCCCTTCTCTTCAGCCTGTCAGAAGTAGGGAGATGTAGAATTAGTATCATAATCCAGTTCACAAATATAAACGTTTCTTTTTATGAAGCCTCTTCAGTAATTTGTACTGACAGAAGGCTAGATCCTACACGGTGCAAAAGGCTTTGTCTTAAGCTGATGGTACATTGGGGTCCTGCCCAAAATGTTTTCCAGTATTGTGTCACTTAGCAAAAAATTACTAATCCAAGCAAACCACCCCAGCCTGCTGGGGCGGCAGGGAGGCGGGGAGGAAGTTAACCTCTAAATTCCTTCACCTTTGGAAATGCTCCATCACAAATATGGAAGATGTACAGCCCTTGAAAACATGTCATGCTTTTCAGTTTGGCAGGAGGATCAAATGACAGATTGTGATCGCATTTGCAAATGCACGAATGAATCCTAATTTTTCTGCGCTCTCCTGCACAGACCTGCAGAAAGATTTTCTTCTTTACTCGTATACGTGAATACTTTCAGGTGTTATCACATAAAATCGTATCCCACAGTTCTTGCTTTAACAAACTAAAGCTTATTTAGAATTATTTTCCATTTGCAAGTTTTGCTGACATCATCAGTGCTTGTTTAATGTTTGCCAGGCAATGAAAGGGCAGTTACAAACCAAACATCAAGGGCATAATATTGTCTTTATATTATTGCATTGTAAGTCAATTGATACAAGATCCTAAATCTGAAAAAAATACCTCTTTTACTGAAAGAGAGCATCCAAGTTTTTGGGGGGATTTTTTGGCTTTCAGATTGTTTTTTGAAAATACAATGTTTTTCAACACAGTCATTGTTATCACATAATAGGAATGACATCTTAACTTTTCTATATTTCTCCTAAGATTTTAGAGTATGATAAGAAAGTACCATTTATGCTTAATGTTAAAAGCATCTAAAGTAAATACTGAGTCATGAAAAATTAAAGGATTCTATTTCCACAAATATGTTAGATTTATGGATGTTGAGGCTAGTTATGTAGCCTCTGGTCCTTTGGAATGAAAATATATTCTTAGATATGACCAAGAATACTAAGAAGAATGCAAATAAAAATCTGTTTAACATAGAAATTAGAGCAAAAGGAGTACTACCTTTCTCATGCTTTGTGTGTGGGTGCAGTGGCAGGGAAAGGAGTTGAATTGTATTTGTCTATATAGACATCTAGTATTGCTGTGACAATTTATTCAAGAACTAAGCCACCGTTTTTGATGAAACTCAGAAATGTGCTTTGGATAATATTAAGCTTAATGAAAGTAGTATAGACATGAGATCAGCAAAGACCTGAACTGGGATTTATGGAACAAGGTTTGCTAAATGAACTGTTTAATTATTTGCTGAGCTAAAGATGTGCTTTAGGATAAAGTAGAAATTCAGAATACTTAGTTGGTCAGTGAACTGCCGAGATTCAGATTTATCCAGCTCTTTAGCTGAGATATCAAATGAAAGGAAATGCTTCTTTAAGCAGACAGATGTTTCTTATAGTTGATAAGTCAAATTATGGCTCACAATTTACACATTTTTAAAATAGGACAAAGGATGGTTCTTACAGTACAAAACATGGTTGAATTAGGAAGTAAAATAAAGTTATTCTGATTCTGGTAAACTGTGATGGCATGGGTGAAGCTTTAACTGTAACTTAATATCTGGCAGTATCCTAAGGTGCAAAACAGAGATAATGTGTAAGTTACGTTAAGATGCAAATGCTACTTTTGACAATTTGCATTTCATACTTGGAGGAGAAAAATTAATAAGAGCAATCTCAATCTACAGTTAGAAATCATACTTATTGATGCATTACCCAAATCTCTCGGGGGACTGCATATGAATAACACTGTTAGCTATGTAGAATATGCATTCAATATAGAGGCTTAAGTGTATGGCCTGTCAGCCTAAATCCTATAAATAATTGGATGTTTCTATAATAATTTCACTTTAGAAGTATTGGAACCCATTTAAGAGAAGATAGTACCTACTGAAGACAACATTTTTTTTAATATAATTTTGGAGATTAAGCATAGACACTGAATACAGAATACTTTGTGTAGTTTGTACACTCTGTAGTCACAGAGTACAGTGAAACCCAACCACTAAAACATGAAAACAAAAGTAAATCAGGAAAAACCTTCCTTTTCTAGTAGAGCTTAAAACTATTACTTTATTTCCACAAGTAAAAATCTATCTTCTGCTTTATCATGTTTTTTTTTTTTAAATTTAAAGAGGTAAGAAAAACTGAGCCTTTTTTTTTCTGTCTGTCTTTTATTTCTTACTCATAAAGGATCTGGTTTTATGGTCCTCATTCACACATGGGTTTCCTAGGAGGAAGGCTTTACTGGATAAGACTCAAAATTTCTATAAGTTATTCTGTATGTTTCAAAATGTAATCCATTCTGGCTGCTGCATAGTGTGTATAATTTCTTTGCTATTGAATGTGTAGATACTGTTGAGGATATGTACAATTACAGAAGTGGTTCGGGGGAAAGCATCTGAAATAAAAGAAAACCCTTATTATGGGTGCATATATGCTGTATTCTCCTGAGAATAAGAGTAGAGAAAACCAAAAAATGTTATTACAGAGCTTCATAATTCTGAGAAGCGGGTGGTTACTTTTAATTCAACTGATTGTGAAATAACGGGTATTTATTTGCTTGCCTTTTCTATAAAGAAACGTGTTTGCACCAAGCACTCTGACTTTGACTTACTAGTTATTCTACATGTCAAAAATTTCAATTTCATATGTATAAGTCTAGTTTTGTGCATTTGATGTAGCTGTTTACTGTCTTCTTTTTCTTTTTTTTTTTTTTTTTGATTGAAATTTGACTTTTCTGGCTTGATACTTCTTGCTTGACTGATAAAACTGAGTGACTGTCAGAATCAGGCCTACATTTAAATTGAAGGAAATAGGTGCTTTTCCTTCATTTAATTATGTTTGGTTTTGCTGAAATGTTGAGGTACAGTCATAGCCCCACTGAATTTGATAGGATCTTTGCCACCAGTAATTTAAATCTTTCTTTTTTACCTATGAATGCTGCTTTTTCAGAGAGCTCATAGTATTCAACGTGTATCTAGGAGTCCTCAGAAACACCTATATGAAGTAAAAAAACATACTCAGATTGCTGACTGGGTATTTGGAAGTGCCAGGAGTTGCCAAGGAGTGTTTTGTTCCACCTGCATTGCCATCACCTGCTCCATCAGAAGAGGCCCGAGAGAGAATGTCATTTTTACTTTAAATACAATTTTTACAGTCTTCATGTTCAGTGTTTGTTCTTGACTTGAAAGTCTGATTAAAGTTAGTCACACATGTAATTGTGAGTAGAATCAGCTGCGTAGCTTTTGTTTGTTAATGATAAATGTGGGCTTTTTTATTTTCATGCTTTCATCTCTTTAAGTACCTTCAAAAGGTTTTTACAGTCTTCATAGGTATATATCACTTATTTGAAAAGAAAGCTTTTAGTCTTATATTCCAATACTGTCATAAGCTGAACTAGTCTTTCTTTTGATAACCTTCCACCCTTTTAAAAGCACTCAGAGCCTGTGGTGTGCCAGCAATCCCCTGGGGATCATCTCTCTGCATTTGTTTAATTTATTGCTTGTGGTTCACATTTTTAAAGTCCTAATGCAAGGTTTGTTTAAAATGTGGTTTGCCGCCACCAGTGATTCAGGTAGCAAAAACATAGATTTGTCCTGGAATTTGGCATTCTCAGAGGGTTACACATAGACATCAGTATTACTGTCTCATACAAGTAATTCTTTCTCGTAAAGCTTTAACCAAGTGGAATTTTAATTCCACTGAAAATGATACCGTAAGCTTCCATGGTCCACAGGGGGTATAAAGTTTACACCACAGTTACCCGCTTTTAAGAAGTGATATATTTGAGGGTTCATGTCACTTTTTTATTCATTAAGTGTATTTGTTTAATACAATTGCAGAGCTTTGCATGGTGTGACAAAGCACTATGATCACTGGTATATCAGTGAGTCAATGTAGTGTCTGTGTTCAGGAGCGATAAGCTCATTCCTGCCATAATAAATTTATGGAATGTGATGTTTAAAAAGTTTTTTATAATTAACTTACTCAGGCTGAAATGTAAACAGGTTAAAAAATTTCTTAGAAGTGGACAGCCAGGTTCATTTGAGACTCTGATGTGACAGTCAAACCAAAAATTTTTTAAATAGCTGAATTAAGTCCTTTTTGTGTTTAATTCATGCATAGCATTTTCTTACACTTTGGATAGTTTCTTTCTTTCCGTTTTTGCCATTACATTGGTGACAGCAGTCAGTCACCAAACAGATTGTTTTGACTCATCTGTGCAAATATTAAAAATTCTACTGCAACTTTGTCTGGTCTAATGGGAGCTTTGATAAGTTATATTAATCCTCTGAACAGTCACCTGTGAATATTTTAGGTTGCATAAGGTTGGAGTAGAAAGAAGAGCTGTGTTTACTGCCTGTGTTATGTGAGTTGTGGCTGTACAAAAATGTTATCAGAGGAAAAAATGATAGAATTCTTTGATTATGATGCATAGCAATATTTGAAAAAGAAAAAAAGTTGCAAAAAATCTGGAGTAATTCCATATTCAACTGGAGCATATAAGGCAGAAATAAATACAACACAGTACAGTTGCTTTTCTTTTAGTAGCACCTTGGTTTTCTGTGCAGCAAGTGCCTCTGTTTTAGCTGAGTGGTAGATAATTAGGCTTCCACCATCCATGTGGGAAGGGATAATTTATTTCCATGAGAAGTGTAAGGCATTGGTATCCACAATCACTGTTTCTCCTGACTCCCCAGGGAAAGGTGGGGAAATAGGAAGACTGAATGCCCAGGGCAGGAAAAATTAACATTATCTGCTGACCTCCAAGGTTGCAATTTCTCCTAGGCAAAATCACTCGGCTCTCTAGTTTGTAGCACATCTCACCAATTTTTGTCACTAGTAATAGCCTAATAATTGACTGCTGATGGAGAAGTTATTACTCAGTAAGACTGACAGGACTCTACCCTGTGTTTTCTCAGGGCATGTTCTTTAGGGCAGGATTTTATTGCTATGACAAATCTGGTGAGATATATCTCTCAAATTAATAATCTATAATGTATTTCAGTGAAACTGGTAGCTGTGAGATTATAAGAGGATAGCTTAAAAAATATAAACAGTATCTTCTTCCATTACCTTTCTGGTAATTTTTTTGTGATTTCTTTCCCCTTGCCTTTCTAACAAAGTTTTTGTATTGGAATGATGTTTAAACAAATTTTGTATTTTAAGCCTCTCTTAGGTAGGTTTTGGGTTAGTATAGTTTAACTGATCACACTGTGGATTAGTTTTGTTAAATACTGTGACCCCGAGTGGTGTACTTTAATGTGGGAGGCAAAAGAATTTCTCCTTACAAGTAAATTACAGCAAGAAGGAGGAAGATTGTATGTGGTTGAGATAACCAGCAGTGCTGGAATATTTGTTAGCTTTTGATGTAGACCAAGCTGTGATATTTTAAGTCTTTTAAGGGGATGGGTGGGAAGTAAGAAAAGGAGATTGTATTAAAAACAACAAAGAAAACAATATTTAAAATTCGACGTACATCCTTATGATTAGTGTACACCAGCAAATGTGCACTCTCTTTATGAACACTTCTGTAAAAGTCTCTTGATGATGGTGTCAATTAAACCTCCATTTCCTGAAACAGCTCTTCAGGCAGAATTATTTTCACATTATTTTTAATAGGAAGAAGCAGGTAATGTAGATGCCTAAGATTTTGATTATATGCTTTGGCAGGAGATTAAGACTAGACTGATGGAAAGCCTAAGTAAGCATGCTTGCCAGCTCAGTCCTGAGGTCAAAGATAGACAGCACAGAATTGAATGAGATGAAAGCTTGGCTATATTAATGAGATAAAGCTGCCTCAAATATCTGTTTTCATTGTTCATTAGACTGATCATGAAGTATGTCTTCTTTACTGAAGTAAATTACAGTATTCCATATAGCACAACTGTCTGTGAAGACCAGTAATCCCTTAACTCATTATGGACCCCAGGAAACATTCTGGAGAAAATCCCATGCACAAAAATACACTAAAAGTCAGGATCTGAGAAATGATTTCACAAACACTTTCAAATGCTCCTGCTACAAGGTGATTGCTTAGCTCCTACTCAGTTTAGAGCACTTTTCAAAAGTCAGATTCACTGCATGAAGCTATTAGTATTTTTATTTTTATTTGTCTTTTTTATGTACTTAATCTTTAACAATAAATCCTCCTTTCTTCTTCCCTCCGCCCCCGAGAAAACGTCCCACCTCAGCAAAGCAGGGCTAAAAGGCTACCATATAGAATTAGCAACACTTCAATTTCTCTATGCTAAAATAAGTGATTAATCCTCTGCATAAAAAACACAGAAATAAATCCATGGAAAAAATAAGTTCCATGGATTTAAGAAATAAGGAAAAATAGTGTCTTTGTTCCTCAAACACTGAAGGCTGTGTCTAGATTGCCTATTTGTTCTCACCTGCTTAATTTCACTGATTACTGTTGACTGTGAAGACCTACACGCAGCCAGTAAGAAATATTATATTAGACTTAGGTGACCTGCTAGACCTCCTGTATATAGTGTATAATAAAGAGTGCATTCGGTAACATTTTCTGTGGCTTTCTCTCCATCTCTTTTTATGTCTTTTATGGCAGGTTCATTGGGTTTACAGGTTCATAGTTGCCAGGGATGGTGTTCAAACTGAATAAGATAAAGATATCAGGACATTTTCTGTTCCAGAATGCTTGAAATCTAGTGCAAAAACATAGGAAAACCAGGAGGAAGAGGACTCCACGTAAACAGACTTGTGCAGATTTTTTTTTTAATCCTGTACTTTCTGCCTCATAGAGTAGGTTGATCTTTCAAAATAACTTGGAGAAGGAGCAAGGAAAGGTCTAGGGAGGAGCCCAGAAAAGGCTGAGAGATGACACTGAGCACATTACTGAGCAGACAGATGAGAGGGAATATGGTGAGAGTCATTGATTTGTGCTTTTGTTTTCCTGTTTATCATGTATATATGTTTCGCTAAAGCAGTACATTAAGCACTTGAAGTCCGTGCCAATGGATTTTCAATAATATTTAGAGCATCCCAATATCTGGTCTTTATGGATAAATATTCATACATTTATGCACTGTGACTAATACATATGGTATGAGCAAATGCACTTTCATGGTTGGTTGAGAGGACTCATCTGTTTCTGTCAACTTGTATCCGGATTCAGCATGACATTAATCAGTATCTTTTTTGATCAGTTCTGCCATCTGTGGGAGGGTATATAGCATGTTCTTATGCATTAGTCTAAAAACTTTTAGAATGAGAGGAAGAATTGGAGAGATTTCCCATTATGTCTCACATAAAATAATTTAACTAATTAATTTCAATTTCCTCCAACGTAAATAAAAACAAAAGCTGCAGGAGGTACAGAATGAGACTAATACAATCCTTGTTTACAGAGAATACTGCTAGAAGGCTTCTTTGATTACTTAGTAACACTTTAAAAAATTCCTTTATTCAGCTGTCAAACCATTTATAACAGTTTTCGTGTACCTATTGCATCATTCGAGCTTGTACATACGAACAGTAATTTGAAAATTAATTACATGCTTGTATTTTCTTCAGATTGTTAGCTGTATAGCAACTGTTATAAGTGGACTTGGTATTCAAAAATGATCAGCAGAAGAGTCAATGTAATGCACGTTAAATAGCAGGTGAGATAAAATAAAAGGCTCTTTTCAAAATGATTTCAATGATTCAAAAGACATCAAGTACTAAAATGAATTCAAACCTAACAATAGTCTTGCCATTGACGTAAATATTTCATCCTGTACATTTAGCATGAACACATTAACAATGACCAAAACTGAAGAAAAGGGCCAAATGTGCATGTAAATAATATACTGTTTGATGAGGGTAGGCTTCATTCTAGGTTTCATTCTAGAAATAGATGAGATTTCTAACATGCTTCTTTGAAAGCTGATAATTATTCAAGAGTATAGAAATAAATATTTTGTACACCACTTCTACCACTTACGTAGATATCAGAAAGATAATTTGACATCAAAGTAAAAAGCCCATCTGTTAAATTAAGAAATGGTACCTCTAGCCTTGTCTTTCTCTAGATGTAAAGGTATTTAACTTGAGAAAATAATTCATGATAAGGTTGTTGGAAAAGGTGGTAGTTGTAGAAAATGGTTGAAAGAAATTTGGTTAAAGTTTTAGAACATCTGTTTCAGAGAGAGTGCTTCACTGAATGTAGCAAAAGTTTGGAAAAAAGATGGAACTTTTTTTCCATATTGGGAAGTGAACCACATACTATTTAAAATTACCGGGTTCTGAATTATTATTTGTCCACAGGAAGAAAACTGTTATCAGTACTTAATTCTTATTGTGATCTACCCCACTCCACTTCCAGAGAGAGAATATTTTCACAGGGGTTATTTTTTACTCAGAGAGGAATATGGTACATTATTCATCACTTCAATGTTCCAGTGCAACTCACTAAACCTTGAAGTTGCACAAGTGTAAAACTGAAGTAAGGTGATGATAAATAATGTAATTTAGTTTCTAGTGGTGATGTGAACCATACAGACTATTACTGCTTTTGTCTTTCTGAAGTTGCTCCCTGGATAACTATTAAACTACCTGAACAAAATTCTACTTTTATATATATTTTTATATATATATGTAAAATTTTATATTTATATATTTATAAATATTTTAATTTCTTTTAAAGAAACTCCTCAAGCTTTTGGGCTAAAAACAACCACTAAATAATAAAACATTTTTACAACTAGTATACCTACTGTATTTGCTGTTGATCACAAGTGCAGAGGTATTTTTCTATTCAGGTGTAGTATCACTGTGAAGCTGTACTGAAACATCAGGTTAGGAAAGAACCCTCAGTAGTAAATACTCCCCTTTAGTTATTTATTTATGTAGCTACAGCATTGCCTGAAGATGTTAAATGAGAAAAAATATCAGATTATACTGAGTTGTGTTGACAAAATCCAAAGTGATAGAATCTGAACATCTATTTCAGTTAAAGTAGAAACAGATTTGAAAAGACAAACAGAAGATCTCCAAATAAAATAAAATATCATCAGGATATGATGAGTTCCCTGTCGACTCTTTAAAAGCTTCAAAATACTTTGTGAGCTCCAGATTCAAAGTTTTAAAAAGAACCAAATCAAAAACTTTTTATCAGTGTTACTCAGAGCGATCCCAGAGCTCGTATAAGCAAACCTTCAAAACCACTATCCCCAGACCAGTGATAATGGTGTGGGCGTGAAGCACGGGAAATAACAGGAGCAGAGGGGAACAAAACAGTCTTTCTACAGTATATATCAACTTTGTGCAACTTACTGTCAGGGTACGTGTTGTTCCCAAAGCTGGGAGCAACAGTGGTTGGTTGGGCCAACAAGCCCTTGAGGAGCAGTGTTCTCTTTGCTCCTTTGTGAGCAGGTGTTGCCTGATGAAGTCTAAACACACTTAATACTTACTGACCTGGCTGCCCGTGGATTCAGGTGTACTGCCACTGGCCAAACAGTCAACATGACCACAGCTCTCATGATATGCCTACAGTCAAACCACATCGGTTTGTCCAGTTAGCACCTTTGGTTGGGTAGTAGTGAGATCACGCTAGTGGAGAGGTAATGGACATACTTGGTTAGCAATAAGAAGGTAAGAAAATTAGAAACATTTATGTATATAGCAGGAGGCTTAGAAAAAATTATGTCAAGGCACTGAAATAAATGGGGATGGGACTGTAAGAGCTGGAGGGGTTGTAGTGATACAGGATTTAGTGGTAGAGGGATATAGTGTTGTCCAAGTGGATTGTGTGAATGCTTTAAAACTAAATAATGTGCTTAAATATTACTCAAAACAGAAATGTCTAGTACAAAAGTGAAGACGTGAAGAGTCAGCTTAGATTCAGGAAAATGCAATTCATTTGAAAGGCTTGCATGGGATATGCAAACTTACCTGGCCAGTAACATTCTAGCCTTTTTACCACCTATAAAAATTGATACTGAACTTTACTAATACTTTACTGAACTGTGTTGGGTTTGGGTGTGTGAGGGGGCTGGTTTTTTGGTAGTGGAGGAAGGGCCACCTTGTAAGAGCAAAAAGCTCCCCTGGCTCCAAGGCAGAGACCCCCCCCCCAATGGGCACTAGAGAAACACCTCTGTGAATCCATAGTTGTGAGGGGAAGGACTGTCCTGGAAAGAAGAAGGTGGAGAGAACCTGGAGGAGAGGCCATTGACCTGAACAAGAGAAGACCAGCAGCCTAAAGAAAGGACAGACAGACAGAGAGAGCTTCGTTGCTGGAGGAAAAGATAGCGACCCACACCCAGTTCACCTGATGGAGTAGGGGAAGGCAAAGGAGGTTCTGCAGCCCGTGGAAACTAAGCTCAATGGTGGAGCAGAGACCCACGTGTAGGC
>NW_010333959.1:0-1617 GCF_000700745.2 Antrostomus carolinensis
AAGGTCCCTTCCAACCCAAACCAGTCTGTGATTCTACAATTCTAAGTGTAAAACCCCACAAATCCAACCCCCATAAGTGCAAAGCCCTGCAAATGCAACCCCAGCAGATGCACAGCCACAGAATCACAGAATTGTTTGGTTGGAAAAGACCTTTGAGATCATTGCGTCCAACCGTACCTGTCCACTGCTGAAACAGATCTCTGAGCACCTCATCTACCCGGCTCATAAATCCCTTCCAGGGATGGCGACTCCACCACTGCCCTGGGCAACCCCTTCCAATGCCTCAGAACCCTTGCAGCAAAGAAATTCTTCCTCACATCCCATCTCAACTGCCCTGGCCACAACTGGAGCCCATTTCCTCTTGTCCTGTCCCTTGGGCCTTGGTTGAACAGACCCACCCCCACCTCTCTCCACCCTCCTCCAAGGGACTTGCACAGAGCCACAAGGTCTCCCCTCAGCCTCCTTTTCTCCAGGCTCAACACCCCCAGTTCCCTCAGCCACAAGGGAACTCAGCACACTTGTGCTCCAGACCCTTCCCCAGCTCCGTTCCCTTCTCTGGACACGCTCCAGCACCTCCATGTCCTTCTTGGACTCAGGGGCCCAACACTGAACCCAGCACTCCAGCTGCAGCCTCACCAGTGATTCCCAGTGCAGGGGGAACAGAACTTCCCTGCTCCTACTGGCCACACTGGTGCTGGTACAAGCCCTGCAAATGGAACCTCAACAAATTCACTGCTTTTCCCATTCCTCATCATCTCATCCAGCAAAAATTCTCCACAGGAATTCAGCTGAATTGGAAAAAATTAGGAGTTTTTTTAAACTAGAAGGTTCCATCTTTCTACTTTTATGGTGTTGGGCCACCATTAAAACACAAAACAGAAGGGAAAAGGTGCAGGAGATGCCATGTCCACCACAAAATGCCATATTTTTGGCTAAATAAGTGGGGTGTTTGGCAAAGCCATGATGTGTTGTCACAGCTTCTCTGGTAAGACCTAAAAATGATAGAAATTTAAAAAAAACTGTTCTATTGCCATCCCAAAATTTCCTGCTCACACTATTAAGTCATTTCTAGTCACTTCCACATCCTTTAAGAAGATGTTAGTGATGAAAAGCAATGCAGAATGTTGCTATAGTTGTCATCTTTGCTTGGGGAGATGCAATTGAAGCCTCTTCACACCAGGATTTGCTGAGTCTGTTGCAAACTCTCTATTTTTAGAGGTTTTGAAGCATTACGGATGGGAGATGAGAGCTCCAGTTGCATGAGGAGCACATCCCATGCAGGACTTGTAGACCATGGTGCAGCAAATCCACAAGCTGCCTACACCAGCTTCTCTACCTTCTCCAAGGTATGTAATTAAAAATAAATCATTAAATAATTTGCAATTTGTAAGTAAGGTCTCTTCCTCCTTGTGCTTCCAGAACCAGCTACAGCTCTTCATCCAGGGAGATGATTTGCTGAAATACAAGGTTGAAGGATGCAAAATGTTAATGCTGAGCAGCAAGCAGGAGAATTTTCAGATTTTCCATTGGCTGTAATAATAATTGGTTGTAAATAATAAGTTTAAATAGAAGATGTTAAATTTTTGACCATCCAGAGGGACCTGGACAGGCTGGAGA
>NW_010333960.1:0-17054 GCF_000700745.2 Antrostomus carolinensis
CAATTATTAAACTGTTCTTATCTCAACCCAGCAATTTTGGGTTTTTTTCCTCGATTCTCCTCCCCATCCCACCAGACAGGAAGGAGTGAGCCAGCAGCTGTGTGGAGCTTAGTTGCCAGCTGGGGTTAAACCACAACATACATCTTTTTAAAAATACTTCATCTGGGCTGAAAGCTGTGAAAGTGGATGACAATGAAGCCCTTGACCTTAATCCCAAACAGCAATTTCACCCAATGCTCCTGTGATGACCTTGATGAATGTGCCTTGTAATGAAATGAAAGCAGCAATATTGCATTGTGATTTCACCTCAGCACAGCGAGCTGTTGAGGGAGGATGCCTACATTAGCATTCCTGTTCAAATCAGGAAGGTCCTTTTCGGACATTCTCCCAATAGGTTCTTTTCAGACAGGCTCCCAGTAGCTCCCACATTCAGCACTGAGATTCATGTTGCAGAACAGCCTCAGAGAACAAGGACTGGATTTCTTTTGGACTAAATTAAATTGGAAGATGTGCTTGATAAGCTCACCTTGGGTGCTCCAGCTGCTAAAGGGCAGTCAGTCCATGGAACCTGACTAGAGCCACTCCAAATTAACCACCTCAAAAAAGTACTGGGTCTTCAGCACTGTTTGGCTCCACAAATCAATTCCTATTGTGCTGTGCTACTCGCTAACATAGGCACAGCCTATGTAAGATAGATCCATATAGGCACAAGTATGCAAGTACTGCCTCCACAACTTAGTGATTAAGACAAGGCTTCATTGTCAAGAAGTGTTTGGAGTTCTTTCCATCTTTTATTAATTAATGCTTCAAGAACTGGCAATTAATTTAATTCCCTTTCACCTGGAAGGTGATTTTCAATGAACAGTATTTGAAATTTTATGACCAGCAAGGCTTGTACAGACTGACACTTCTGTGAGGCAGTGAGTAGAACTTGGGTTGCTGCCTCCCTCTGTAAACATTTTTTGCTGGAAGAAAAAAAAAAAACAACATTGCTGTACCATGCTCTTGTTTTTCTTACCAGCAAAAATCTCCTACTGATTTCATAAGCATCTCTTTCCTCTGCTTTGTAGGCTTTGTTTTAAAACTGTGGGGGCAAACGCCCTTTTCCAAGTTAATGTGCAAATAGAGGGTAGCATGAAAATAATGTTTTTAGTGTTCAAACATAATTATCACATGCAGGTTTAAGAAATATGGTTAAGTATCACATAAGAAAATCCTCTAGAGCTATATCTTTCTTAGCTGTTTTTTTTTAATTATTATTATTTTGCTGTTGTATTTCTCATTGTGGCTTACAAAGCTTCACTAAGGTTAGCAGTCATGGGAATTTTCCAAGGTCCCTTTCAGCTACAGGTGTTATTCCTGCAGTGTCCTCTAATACCACTTAGAACATTTCTAGTCAATGAAACATAAGTACCCATAAATTATTTTATCCACACAATATTCCCAAAGATATTTTGCCATTATGAAATATTTCATGATAACGTTAGACATTCTACAGTAGACATCGAGTAAGTCAGGAAGATTCCCAGCTCCGGAATCAGTGGCCCAAGCACATCTCCTCTAACATCTGAAGTCTTATAAAAAGTACCAAACACAGCACTGCTCCTGCAAAAATGGAAAACTTACCCTTAGGCAGCAAGCTGTCCCCAAAGCCAGTGACTGCAGAGAGATCTGGGCAATCACCAACTGTATGAATTTTAACAAGGGCAAGTGCCGGATTTTGCACCTGGGACATGGCCACCCTGGACACACACACAGACTGGGGAAGGAGAGGCTGGAGAGCAGCCCTGCAGAGAGGGACCTGGGGCTTCTGGTCAATGGCAAGTTGAACATGAGCCAACAGTGTGTCCTGGCAGCCAGGAGGGACACCCATGTCCTGGGGTGCATCAAGGACTGCACGGTGAGCCGGGCGAGGGAGGTGATCATCCCACTCTGCTCTGCACTGGTGAGGCCTCACCTCCAGTACTGGGGACAGTTTTGGGTGCCACAGTATAAAAAGGATCTAAAGCTGCTGGAGAGTGTCCAGAGGAGGTACACTAAATTGGTGAAGGGCTTAGAGGGGAAACTGTATGAGGAGAGGCTGAAGCCACTTGGTTTGTTCAGCCTGGAGAAGATGAGACTGGGAGGAGATCTCATCATAGTCTATAATGTCCTCATAAGGGGAAGAGGAGGGGCAGGTGCTGATCTCTTCTCTCTGGTGACCAACAATAGGACCAGGGGAAATGGCAGGAAGATGTGCCAGGGGACGTTTAGGGGGGGCATGAGGAAAAGGTTCTTCCCCCAGAGGGTGGTGGAGCACTGGAACAGGCTCCCCAGGGAGGTGCTCATGGCACCAAGCCTGACAACGTTAAAGTAGCATTTGGACAAGGCCCTCAGACACACGGTTTGAATCTTGGGGTTGTCCTGTGCTAGGGTAAGAGTTGGACTCTGATCCTTGTGGGTCCCTTCCAACTCACAACATTCTATGATTCTATGACTGAGAAGGAGACCTGTCTTTGCACAACTGTTCCCCTCTATTATTGTTCTTTTCTGGCATTCTTTCCATTCGATCAATGTAACTTGCCTCACAGCATGAATGGGAAAGGATGAATTCTTTATGACAGATGCTTATTTCTGCACCTTCAGAATCTCAACAATGATGCTCATGCTCCATAAACAAGGACAGCTGGCCAAGATTTGGGTCTACCCACTCACCTGATTCTGACTTGGTTGTACTGATTTAGCCAAAGTAGCTACCTATGCAGACTGACAATGTGAAATTGAATTAACAACAGATAATAGACTGAATCAGCCTCAGATGTTTATGACTTAGGAAAGAGGCCACAAAAGGTACCTGAACTGATTAAAGTAAATTGATTGAGTCAAACGGATGCAACTGTTCTCCTCTCAGTTTTTCAATCCTACATTACTTAAGAGAGATCCTGACATAGGATTTTTCCTGGAAAACACAGACAAAACAATTCTCTTCATCTGCTCAGAAGACTTTTCTGATTAGAATGCATGTGGTGATCACCTGGAAAAGATCACGACAAGGTGGAATGAACAGAGATAGAAGGCATAAAAACTATTATATTGAAAGCCTAACACTTCTTGGGAAAGCCTGCTTTTGTATGACTTCATTAAATGGGGTTATGCACTTGCTGCACTATGTCAGCCAGACTGCTGGTGAAAATATTTAATGATGGCTCCTTCAGATCTAGGCGTTTCCTCATCTGTCTGGGTCAATAAAAACTAAATAATGGCAGAGCTGGAAGGACAACTAGGTGAGTTCAGCATGTCTGGGTTAAAGTTTTCCACTTGAGACCTGACTATTTAAATAAACACACACGCAACAAAAATAAAAGTATTGTTCTACACAGTTTCTCTTTCATACAATATTGTTTCATGTGTTGCAATTTATCATGCTATGATCATACATATGCAGTACGTACCAACATACTAGGGTGAGGGTACACTAGGGAGAAAACTGATGTGGTAGGAGAGTAGAAAGAACAGTGAACTGAGGTGAGCTGGAGGAAAAATACAGTGATAGGAAGAGATAGAGGAAAGGAAGAAAAATATGATAAAGAGGAGGAAAATGTGCATGAACTGAAGATGTATTAAAAGAATAGGACTGAATTCAGAGAAGAAAACAGCAAGGTACTCCAGAATTTCTCTGATAGTAATGCTTGCTTCCTGAATGGCTAGAAAAATAATGGACATCACCCAAATGATTGCTAGGGACAGAGCTGTCAGTGCAGTTTGCACACCTAAGCAACTCACATGTCACTTTTGAAAAATTTACTTGGTATATTGGCTGTTTTCTTCTGGCATTAGAAATAATACAGCTACCTGTTGCTTACTCTTCCCATTGCAGAGGACAGATTATGCCACGTGGGCTGAGCAGTGAGTAAAAGTCCCTATGTCACTTCAGATTGCTTATGGGATCTAGTGTTATGTATCAATGCATGGTCCAAGATTAGGATATATCTAGGAATGCAAGTGTCCTCAGGCTTGGACTTGAACTCTGCTTACCAAAAGGGAGAACTGGGCCCTACATAACTGAAAACTCGCAGACAGACTGGTTGTGAAATAGCCACACAAGCTCAAGAATAAACAGTCTCCTCTCTCTCTCCCTCACAAACATTTTTCCTGACTTATACAAACATGTAGGCACGAATAAACTGTGAAAAGTGGCCAGGAGCTCCTGCGTTCTAATTCCTGCTTTTGTGGGAGCTCTGATGTGACCTCAAGATAAGTTATGTCACCCTGATTTCAAGTCTCCTCATCCATAAAATTGCAGCCTTCTCTATCTCGTTAGCTGCTTTTCTAATTACTATTTTTTTCCTTTTGTCCATAAGGAATTAAAGCAATTTAGATTCTTTAACATACCTTCAAAAAACAAAAAAACCCCAAACCCCACACCCAAAGCCAAAAATCAAGGGGGATCTTAATTCAGGCTAAGACAGCCATCAACCAGTGTAACTTGGGCTGACTGCATTTATAGACAAGACCATAGTTGAACAAAAGAGGCTTACCCCAAGTTCTACCTGGAATTGCTCTGTCTTCAATGTTATTTTAGCTGAGTGCCAATATAAGTTCATCACACGCCACTTTCTAGTCTATAAATGTATCTTAATTCTTTTGGTCAGTGATAAGAAGTGATAGATTAAGTAGGCACACAAACTTCATTTCAGTAAGGAGAAATAAATTGAGTTATATTAGTCTAATTAATCTAATATAATCTGATTTAGTTTAACCTGCACAGTGGGGAATGGAAATAAAGCGTAGATACAGTCATGATACTCCTTTCCTATATAAGTAAGGCTCACATGCCTCCCAAGTCCCAACTTTGAACTCAGAACTACCACGCTTTTGAGTATATAGCCACTGGCATGACAGGACGTAGACCTGCTGTGAGGTCCACGTGCCAACTGCCAGTTCCCTCTGCAAGGCTCAGTGGAGAGAGGAGGCTGACAGAGGTTTTGCATTTCACCATTCAGGAACGTGAAGCTTTTAGGCTACACTGAGGCCACCACAGAGATTCTCAAATCAATTCACTCAGAACTCATTTTTAATGTCATGAATGTTGCTGCTCACACAGGATGAACCATCAAGATTAGATTAAAAAGATGAGGGTTACTTACTGTAGTTCTTTATCGCTCTCAGCAACATTCACTTTCATTTTTTCAGTGTCACAAGAGTGCCTGAATCATGGCTGGTATTTCACAAGCCCTGCTTTGACACACGCAGCCCCCCAGAGAAATGTGGGCATTCCATTAAGGAAGCACTCATTCACACACAACCATGCTCCTCTAAGAAGGGTTTTACCCCCACATGCTGCAGAACGTGAGCTCCGTATGGCTATAAAGAAGATTCACCCACATTCCTTGAGAATGCAGCAACAAGAGGGTCTATTCATATTCTTAGGAAGAATTACTAGAAATACCATTTTTCCCTGGTGCTGAAAAGCAATTGAAAAGGACAATAATGCTACTCCACATTGCTAAATCATGTAGCATCTGGTGTTTCTTTCTGAAGGCTAACTCATGCAATCACATGACTACACATGACTTTCAACTCCCTTGATAAAAGTAGCCTTTCATCAGCCTGGTTAAAGATCCAAAGCTGAAAAATCCAAACCCCTGGGCAAGATAGTAAATGGAGAAGAACCCTAAGTTATTATATTTTAAACAAATCTTGTGACTTTGAGTCATCTTCAAACTGATGGCTTGGGCAACATTGCATCTCCCAATCTTTCCTTATGCTTTGCTGATAGTCTCAGTGCCCAAGTAAACATTTTATTCCACAAACCATATCATTTTAAGAGAATTGTGTGGAAAAGATTGTACCTTCCAGCACGTTTGCAGAGGACATGGCAGCAGGAGGCCTCATTTCCAACTGCACACTGCAGAGTTGCACATGCCATTTGAGCAAACAAAACATCACGCACTGCATCAAGTATCTTTTCTCCACCTCACTGTTTTTATTTCACTTTGCAGAGAACTGCTGTGTATAGAACAGAATAACTGCTGCAATGGACAGCCTGCTGCTCACATAAAGAAGGGTGAGGTCTAGAGACTCTGGATTTCTGCATTGAGCTCTGCAAGATTTGAAACATGGTTCTGATGAGATCATAAGCAGCCAAACTATATCCCTTAGTTCTGACTACTATGAATATCTAGTGTATTGCGTAGCTCATAAGACACTCAGATCCAGACTCCTATAATACTACACACTGCATAAATGCAGAACAGGAAGACTGGCTGAGTCCCCAGAGTGCTTACAATCTAATGACTCACACAGTCATTTTTGGATACTCAGTTGGAAACACATCATGCTAGTTTTCAGAAGTCCCAAGGGGAAGTAGCTCTCAGCAGTAAGAACCAGGGCTGCAGGTCCTCAGCATCTTTCAAGTTGAGGCAACTTTAATGTTGCCAGTGATATTTCCCTGAATACATGTTTGGTTTCCTCTGAAAATGTGCAGTGGGTTCAATAAGCCTTGTGCTTCCAAAGCTTTCCAGAACCTATATCTACCCTTTTTCACAAGAGAGGCAGAGTGTGCATTGCTCCTCCATGTATCTGATCCATCTGTCACCTTCCCTTTAGTTTCAGTGTTCTTTCAAACCCTTCCATATGAACAGAGTCACAAAAAGAATCAAGATAACAAGCTAGATGGTGACTCACATTTAGCTTTACCAAAACTTGAGTAACAAGTGGAAAACGCGTCCTATTTTCTATTTGTGGCTGCAATTGTGTATGTGATACAGGATGCGGCTTCTAACATACCCAGTGCAAACGCAACAGCGTACAGGGGTCTTTTAAGCATCCTAAAAAGTCAATTGTCTTTGCAAGGTAGGACATGCAGCCGCAGATGAGTCCCATCTAGCAGATATAGTATCTCCCACACCAAGAAAAGGCAGGAGAGAGAAGCATGAAAGCAGCTCTGAGGTTAATACTTCCTCCTCTCCACGCTTTCCTGCCACCGCAGAAAAGGACAGCTGTCTGATACGAATGAGAAGAGTGTTTTTCAGCCACACCATTCTTGACAGAAATTAAAGAGACTGATTCTGCGATGTTTGTGCCTGAGTTAGGACACTTGTTGAGCGGGAGGCACCAGCAAAGCACAGCATCATCCTTGAAGACTTTTTGGCACTGGTGCTAAACAGCGTGGCAATAAAATACTGTTACCCACTCTATGTAACTACGTTATTTTTTGTTTGCATCTTCATAGCATCAATGGACCCAAATGGAGTAGGCACCCAAAAAAATCCAGAGACTGAGGCTCAGACTCCTCTTATTTTAAAGTGATAGCCAATAAAGTGACATATATGTACCCTCAGTATTCTGTAGGATGTGTATTTTGGGTAAGGTACAGCTGTAATTTCTAAATTAAATCTCCAGCCTACCTTAAGGACAGTTCTTCAGTAAAGCATGAGGGAGAGAATACAGAGAGTGACAAAATTAGGATGTATTGCTAAATAAATCATAGGTGTTTCTATCTCTTGCAGAAGCAAACTGAGTATTGCCTGGAAGGGATGAGAATGTCAGACACTCCTCTGCAGACCCTGGAGAAGCAGTCACATGGGACAGAGAGCAGGAAAAGAGAGAAAGAAGGAAAATGTGTCAAAGTCAACAGGTCTGATATAAGATGAAAATTTTCCAATATCAACCAAATAAATAAACAGTTTATAATTTGTCCTTTTCTCTAGTGGAGAGTTTATACCCATGAAAGTACCCTACTATAACAATTGCATCAGAAATGGCTGAAGATTCACTCTCTAAAGACAAATGGGACTTTCACCTTGACAAATAAGGCAAGTATTGAGTTGCATGTCATTCTCAAAGGAGGCTTGACATACACACAATAAGACCTTACAGTTCTCCAACTCTGTCTCCTTGGAATTCTTTGTACAGTCAAGGATTTATTTTACAAAGATGTAAGTACCTTCTTACGGTAAATTCAATAAAAATGGCAATATCTTCGAACTCTAGCCTTGACTGTATCAGAGTGAATCTGCAGCAATCCCACTGTGTTCTGCAAGTTCCTTCCAACACACAAACAAAACAGAAGTCAGGCCCTGGAGATCAGGTCCCAGCCTGAGCTGGTAATGAGACAGAGAAGTACTTTTAGCTCCATAAAAGAAAAGCTCAATATATTGACAAGATAGTCACCTTCACTTCCTTGAATTGTCATCAGGCACCAAACCATGCACATTTTAGTGCTGGGAACTAATTGGAATGGATTGCTGGAAGACACTTACAAGAAGTTGACTTTTTAATTTGTTTTTTCAAGTAATTGTCCATATTGGTATGCAATTTTGCTCCCGCAGAAGCATAGAGCAGGGGCACTGCTTTTACTGTGAACCTTCTTTTTTCTGTTTCTGGCAAGTATCCTAGATTTTGTAATTTAATATTCCTGCCAAAAGCACTGGAAACATTTGAGATGATCCTCAAGGGATTAAGGACAAACTATGGATTACATTCTTGGCATTGGGCTACACTGGAAGCCTGCATTTTTCTTGCTGTTCCTGAATATTTGTGAGCTAACCAAGACCAAAGCAGAATTGAGAGTAATTTGACGTTGTTTTACTTTTTCTTCTCAAATCATCCCAGGATCTAATTTACTCCTGCTCTTAGTCTAGGGAATGTGTCTAGGTCAAGTGGATGTGTTAATGCTCATTAACCTTGCATATTAACAAAGTGAGGACAGGTTGTGGAGTGGTTGAGGACACAAGTTTTAGGGTGTTTTTCTGCACACTAGAAAACATGTAGTCAGCCATGAATCCTGTTTCACTGATGTAGGGAGTCAGTAACACAAAGACAGCCACAGTGAATCAGACTAAATCTATAAAAAAACAGGCTCCTTCCTCTGACAGTCGCCAGTAAGGAGTGCTTTAGGAAAGAGTACAAAAAACAAGGCAAGATTGACTCTTTCTCTAATATACCCTAGTGAGATCTGGTAATCTGCTGTTCAGAGACAGCCAGAGCCAGAGGCTGCTTTTGCATCTGTGCATTTAAAAGCTTTTCTATTATTTTCCTCAGTTCCTTTTTTGAGCCCATTGATACTCCTGCTCTATGTAACATCTTGCACCCATCAGTCTCATAGTTTATTTCTACTGTGCTATGTAAAAAGAACTTGGCTTTCCTTGATCCAAGCCTGCTGCCTGGTAATTTCAATAGGCACTCTGACTTCTTGTCCTGTGATAGAATAAGCCCCTCCCTAGCCACCCACAGACCATATGTTGAATACCAGGGTCATCAGCAGTAGAACCACTATCACCACTATCTGTCCCACCACCCTCTGGTGGGACAGGGGGTGAATATAGAAGTACAGAAGGAGATATATAGACAAAATATGTCTTTTGCCATCACTTTACCCACAAATTACAGGGAAAACTTGCAGAAAAAAATACATTAAATCTCAACAGTTTCTGAACTTCCTAAATAATTACCAAAGCCTACAGACATCTAGTACGTCTCCCTTGCAGAATAAGCCCAAGATTTTATACTTTAAACAAAGAAACTGCTCAAGCTAATGAATGACAGCTGTTAGAGTTCACCTCCCAGTACTTCCAGGAAGGGCTGGAAACCATGCTAGCTCAGACATTTTTCAAGACCCAAAGACTTCAGCAGTGAAAAAATCAATCAAATACATCAAACTGCTTGAATGCAAGCTGTAACCTGCTATCTGAGTTTATGGAGAACCAGTCAAAAAAGTATCCAAGAAAGTGTACAGCAAAGCTTAAAACATATTAGAACATATAAAACTGTTGAACAGTAAGTACAAAAGTGCCATTGAAATAACTGAGCTACAGATAGCATATCCAAAACACTGACTTCAAATTAGCAAGAAATCAGTTTTAAAATTATAAGAACTTAAGAAACTTGCCTATTTCCTATATTTATTCTTGAAAAAAGGTGTGTGTTCTCTAAAATGCTCATGCTTTCATGAAGCCCCCAGCGCTGCTGTAATCCTGTAACAAAACTGCCCTGAAAATGTAACAGGAATGAGTCAATATGTTTTTAGAGCAGAATCTTCCACAATTCCACAGACTAATAGAGAGTACTAACACTTAAATATGTTTTTGAATTATCTAGAGAAATGCTACAGCAGTATTAAAAACAACTCACTTTGCTGTTACATTGGACAGTTCAAATAATGCTACACAAGTTTACCAGACTTGATGCACAGTTCTAGGATAAGTTAATATTGTATGTCTAATATCCCTTCCTTTACTTCTTACAGTAAATATAAAGGGAGAAAGAAATGGGTCGCCCTGATACCAGGGTGAGGAAACAGAACAACTATTCAGCTAGTGCAACATGCCTGTATCTTCCACTTGCCCCAGTTAGCAGATGTTGCCCCTTATCTGTTTAAGATACAGACTGTAAAAACACTAATGATGGATTAAAGTCCAGGTTTTAAATGCATTTTGATAATGTGCAACTCAACTTTATAACCTAAGAAACACCTTATCCTAAGAATCAATAAAGGCAGGTAGGGCCCTATGTCCCATGGTTTTCACATGGTGCTGTGTTCCAAAAATAAAAGCCATCCTCTTACATCTTCCTTTGATGGGTGAAACTTCTCCAAGGCCTCTTCTTAAGAAATTTAGTGGGAGAAATTCTGTTTCTCCAAGAAGCAAGCACAGTCCTGCTGTGACTGGTCAGAATCTCACATGAATGGAGAATGAGGAAGTCCGGAAGACAGGAAAAGTTTGGAACTTGTGGGACAGGAAAATTTGCAGGAGTTTCCCACAAGCAAGAGTAGAAAAGAGCTCTGTTGTAAAAAGTAGACTTAGGAGAACAACACTAAGGACTTGTTTTTCTGCAAGAAACAGGGCCCTTGGGGAAAACCAGTGATGAGCATGTGATAGTCTAGCCAGGGATTTTCAAGGCGGTTTGAAGCATGGAGGAAGGAAGGCATCAGGACAGGGCTCTGGGTTTTATTACACTGAAAAAGAATGAATCTGAGGAAGTACCCAGAAGGGGAAGATAATGCAGTGCTGAGATCCAGTATTGTTTGGGACACTCTGTTTCATTTAAAAGCTGAAAAGAAAATGAAATCCCCCAGAACACATGACAAAGCATGCTCTGGCAAGAAGGCCAAGTTATATAAACAGACAAAAAAGAAAGTCTGATGCTGAGGTGGCCCAGTTGCCCTACAGTGTCCTACACCTTATCAGCATCTTTGAGATCTCTGGTAAAGAGTTGGACAGAGTAAGTTCTTGGCAGACACTAGTATCAGTAAGAAATTGATTCTGTGGTTTTCTCCTCAAATCCATTTTAGTCCTTGCAAGCCACACTGTACCCAACAGGGCTCCCCTGGAGTAGTTCAGCCCACTTGGGAAAACTAACTTTTAAAAAGCATTAGTGGTTTCCAAACTAACTGTCACAAACTGCCCCCAGAAGCTTCTGTTCTCTGTCCTTGCTGTCAGCTCTCCTTCAAAGTACACTACCCACATCAATCTGCATGGGGGCTTCTCCATTCCTCCACTCCAGCCCAGTCCCCAGAGTCCCTGTTGCCTCTGTGGTCCCCAGCCTCATCTCCAGTGTGATTATTTCTGCTTTGGTGACATTGCCTTATCCACAGAGCAAGACCAATATGAAACAAAAGATTAGGAAATTAAGGCAACAAAGGAAGTGAAAGTTGTGATTCAACAGCTGGTGATTCCTCTTAGGCAAGACTAAAATCAGAGTGCTGCCAAGACATTTATTGACTTGTCCTTTAAGGTGCTCTTTTTCAAACCAGACACGAGAACAGGCAGTGACAAAACACTGTCCTTTGTTTCTCAAAGTTTTGAGAGAAGACAAAGTTGCTCAAGACAGTGAGTTAATTTAGAAACCCACTAACCTGGTGATGAAGATCTGCAGTGTTTCGCTTAAGAACCATGTGCATTTCACAGGTAAGCAATGTGTTCCTGACACATTGCACATAATGACAGTGATCACCACACAAGGATCTAAGGATCTAGTGTGCTAGGAGAGGCAGAGACACCTTTGGAAGGCCTGATGGCATGGATAGGAACAAGTCTTCACTGTCTCTTCAGATATTCAAGAACCAGGAGCCATCAATGAAGCTAACAGAAGCTGGGTTCTAGACAAGCCCTACAGATCACAGAGCTCCTTGCTGGAGGATTTTCTAGCTACAAAAAATTCTCAAGGGAGACTGAATGAACATTTAGAAGAGAGATCTATTGATAATCACTAACTAGATAAACCACACCAGGTTCAGAAAATCCCTAAATTGAAAACACACTTAGGCCAGGAGACTACGCAGAAGTATCATGCCTCAATCTTCTGCTTCCCTGGTATCTGCTTTTGGGTTTGATTTGCTTTGCTTTCAGTCAGTCAGCTCAGTTTCTACTTGGTACAACACTACCAGCCTGTTCTTGTGCACATCCCAAGGGCTGAATCTGTCCCCTCAGCACCATTCCTGCCCTAGAGGACGTGGCAAGTCCCACCAGTCCACTCCTAACCATGCTTCTTGTGCACTAGAAGTCCTTGTACAAGAACCAGATGCTCTTGATGAGTTTCTCACTATTCTGCTCTGAGAGGATCTCCCACCTGCTCTCCCATCATTTCTCTTGCAGCCACCTTGGTGCCACCACAGAGCATGTGTGCTGCCTCATCTGCTGGCCTGGGTATGTGTGAGCTAGGCAAGGCTTCCCTGATCTTGGACCAGCTGCTCCCCAGAAAGCACCCTTTCACATGCTAAACTCCTGGTAAACAATCAGACAGTGAGCTTGGGGCCATTGCTGGAGATGGGGAGCAGGCAGAGGCTTGATCTGCAACAGGTTGCCCAAGGAAGTTGTGGTGGCACCCTCCCTGGAAGTGTTTAAGGCCAGGCTGGATGAGGCTTTGAGCAACCTGGTCTAGTGGAAGGTGTCCCTGCTCATGGCAGTGAGGCTGGAACTGGATTATCTTTAAGGCCCCTTCCAACCCAAACCATTCTGTGATTCTGTGGTTCTATCTGAAGGAGTCTGATCATTTGTATGTATGTTACTTTAAAGGCACAGCCCTTGCTGACACTCACTTGTGGAAGGGTGTGTATTTTGGCTTCTGGATGGACTTTCATAACAGCAAACATTACATTTAGTCTGTATAAACAGTTACAGTGGCTGCAAGGGGGAAAAAAACAACAAAACTATTATGACACAAGGGCAGGGGAGCAGTGTGTTTGACCTGGATCTCAGTACAAGAAAAGAAATAGGAAATCTGCTTCAACAGATTGCTTCTGCTTGTTCTTTCCCTTTCCTCGGAAGCCTGGGAGAGAGGTTGTGCCCTGGTGTTTTGATGAAGCCACATATGCAATAGCTCTGGTTTTGGAAAATTTGTGATGCTTTATGAAGGTGGCGTTATGTAATAGCGAATCTGAAGGCAGAGCTGAAGGAAGGGCGCAGAGGAAGCAGGAAAACAATGGACAGAGCTCTCATCACAGGGAATATTGTAGTACCTGACCTGGACTACTAGCACATTTCCAGAGGAGGCTGCATGCAGCACATTTCAGGGCCTGATTGTTACTGCAAACCTCTCCAGGAGACTCACTCTCTTTGAGCAATGCTACATTTCACTTTTTCTCTTCTCTTTCATTAACTTTGTAGAGGTAATCAAGCGTTAAGAGGAAGAAAGGCTTTCCTGAGGCATAACTTCTCTTACCTTCCAAGAGGTAGCCTGAAGCAATTTCAGCACAGCAGCTTCTTGTTCTATAGTTACCCTTTCCCTCCTTCATATACTCAGGAGAATAAATCCCGCATTAAAAAAAGAAAAAAGGGAGATTCCTACGAACCCGCCATCTAGACAAATTGATAAGATGACAGATGTAGAAGGAAAGGTTTTGACCTTTCTCCTACAGCCTTCATGTCACCTACTGTTTCAGCTCAGTCCCCAAAGCTTTTACTTCTCTGGCACTGAAATACTAACTTAATTCAACTTATACTGTCATGCAAAACCTTTGAGCTGGCCTCTGTTAAACAAGAGTACTTGTCCAACTTTGCAAGCCTTCAGCATCACTTTGAAGTCACAATCAAGGCTTTGTGTGATAGAGCAAATTGGATAAGATTGGCTCTTGTAACTTTAGAAGTAACAGAAATGCCAACTTGATGGGGAATTTTTCTGTTCTCAAGGAATCTTTTTCTTCCAGTTTTCCGATAAGCAACTGCACTAAAGCAGTGCTCAAATCAAAAGTATCAAACAGCTTCAGTGAAAGGTTTGAATCCAACCTGACCATGCTTCACTACCTTAGAACATGCAGCGTCACTAGTTCTTTTGTTAATATCCTCTTCAAGAAAATGCAAGAACCAATTCCAGGTTTTCCTTTTGGCTTTGATCTCAGCTCTGAGTACCTTTTTCCTCTTCCTTTTGTATTTCCAAAGAAACAGAAAAGCACACACACAAGCTAAAAGTCTCCACCCTTCATACCAACACTATGCACTGAAAATGCAGATCAAAATGTCAGCTGTCATTTTCTTGCCTCTTATCACTGTTGAGCTGTTGAGCATCTCACATATATCAGTATGTACTCCTATTCTCAGTACTGTGGAGAGGGGTAAGCTGAAATAACGTGGTGAAACACACTAGTTCAAATATATTAAAAGGAAGCTTGAGGTACTCTCCACAATGCTATTTTTACGGGCCAGCACAATTTGGTTGTACACATATAAGCAGAGCTACAAAAAAATATCTCCTGTGTGAGATGCTAATTGCACCTTCCCCACTCCTGAAAGGGAAAGCATATGGCATCGGGCTGATGTTTAAACCTTAAACTGCTGTTAGAGAGGAGGCCCTCAGAAGGAGTTAATGTGAGAGGATTCAGCACAGAAACAGTAGGAGTATCAATTTTACACTCTGTCACTCCTCCTCACCTCCATCAGAGAGTGCAGCCTAACCACGTCCCAGTGTCCAGGCTGAGAAATTCCAGTCTGTAAAGAAGTTGTGCTTCTAAGATTCAGTAACAAGAGCAAGACACTGACCTGACAATGTGGTTGCAGCAAAAGAAATTCTCACTTGATACAAGAAAAAGTTCTTCCCAGCAGGGGTGGTGCAGTGCTGGGGCAGAAGCACAATGATGAGTCCCACTCCCCAGAGGTTTTCCAAACGCGGACAGACAAGGAAGATCCTGTGCAACCACATCCAGCGTGGGAACAATGAGCCCCTGGGGCTGGACTAGAGACTTCCAAAGGTCCTGTCCAGCTGAATTATCAGATGTTATCAACCAAAGTTTTCACTCAACCTAATACAGAAAAAAATAAGGAAATGCTCATCAGCGTGAATGAATTTTACATGTCTTTTGGCCTCAGCATTTATTTTTTCCATGATAGTAGTGTCTAAGAAACCCACTAAGAGCAGAGCTTTACTACAGTAAGTAGCATGGAAGTGCACAATGCACACTGATTATCATGAAAATGTTTAGGTAAATCCAGTGGATGCAATTCAAGAAAAAACTGAGCTACCACAGTCACCCTGGATAAAGAACTGTGGAAAGAGCTGCTTAGTGCAGACTTACCAGAGCCCCTAAGATTGTAGTGCCTTTCTTCATCAGCCACAGATCTCTCCTGCAAATAATGACATAATCCTTCCCTCACTCCTGTCTCCAGTGGCTCAGGTCTCCTGGCTCATCAGGGTTCCTGTCCTCCAGCTGGTGGCAGAAGAGAGCCCAGCTCAGAGGTCTCCTTCCCTTCTTACTTGCAGAGCTTCAGCAGTTTCACAGCATCCTCTGCTGCCAAAAAGCAGAATCAGATCAGAAATGAGGAAATGGACTAAGCCTTCGAGTGAACTTTATGATTTTACACAGACCTCTCCCTACTCCCCCAAATGACCCTGCAATGAAAAGGGACAGATAACAAAGCCTTGATCCATATTAGGGACAAATCTCCTTGCCTTCCACAAAGTCACCCTTGAAACTGATCTCTTTGGTACTACAGGTGCAAAATAGTCCTGAAATACCAGAGGCTCACTGTTTCCAAGGAAAGGTCCCATACCAGAGTATAAACTTTGCAGGGCTGGGCTTCTGAGGTAGCTGTTATTCTTCTCAGCCTGACCTTCATATGGGTATTCAATCAATGACGGGTTTAATAAATTACTTAGTAGAAAATAACAGTATGCTTATTAAAAAAAACCCCAAAACACAAAACATTAGTAAATCAGCTGTTTGACTTGAAAGAAAACTCTCATAGCTAGGTCCTGCACAGTACCATCATCAACGGCTACACTGTCACTTACATGTTTGCTTAAGGAAAATGGTTGTTTTATTTGCTTGCTGAAGTCTTTTGTCATTGTGCTAGTTGGTTTGTTGTTCTGTTCCACTATCGATGCAGCTCATGTCAAGGTAGCTGAGAAAACAGAAAATCATTTTAATGGATCTGGTACCACTATCAGCACCAAGAAAATCAAACTCTGAACTGTAAGTTGGTGCTATACAGCACCTTTCAACATTTGGCTCTACATAACCCTTTTCCTTATTACTCTGAATTCTTATTTTGTTAGGAAAGAAAACATTCTTCAACTTTAGAAAGAACAAAGAAGGTGTAAGCATGTGCCCTCTCAAATCCAGAGGAAATATTCCCATTGCACTAAACTGGCGGTCCCACAAACTGGTCAGATTCTAAAATATCATTACTGGGAGTATAAACCCAGCAACGCCACACACAGATGAGCAGTTCCACTCGGTCCATGGGACAGGTCAAGAAAATATATCTTTACTCCTATTGCCCCCTTAGGGGCTAGAGAACAAGTCTCATGAGGAGTGGCTGAGGGAACTGGAGTTGTTTAGAGAAGAGGAGGCTGAGGGGAGACTTTATCACTGTCTACAACTACCTGAAAGGAGGTTGTATCGAGGCAGGTGTGTGTCTTTTCTCCCAGGTAACTACTGATAGAACAAGAGGCAATGGCCCTAAGTTGTGCCAAGGGAGGTACAGATTGGATGTCAGGAAAAATTTCTTCACTGAAAGGGTTCTCAAGCACTGGAATGGGCTGCCTGGGGAGGTGGTTGAGTCACCATCCCTGGGGGTGTTTAAAAGATGAGTAGATGGAGTGTTCGGAAATATGGTTTAGTAGTGGACAGGTACAGCTGG
>NW_010333961.1:0-1582 GCF_000700745.2 Antrostomus carolinensis
AAAAAAGAAAAAAGAAAAAAAGAAGAAAAAAGATAGAAGAAAAAAGAAAAAAGAAAAAAGAGAAAGAAATAAGAAAAAAAGAAAAAAGAGAAGGAAAAAATAAAAAAGAAGGGAAAAAAGAAAAAGAAAAGAAAAAAGAGAAGGAAAAAAATAAAAAAATAAGAAAAAAGATAAAAGAGAAGAAAAAAAGAGAAGGAAAAAAAAGAAAAAAGAGAAGGGAAAAAAATTAAAAAGAGAAGGGAAAAAAAGAAAAAAGAGAAGGGAAAAAAATAAAAAAGAGAAGAAAAAAGAAAAAGAAAAAAAAAGAGAAGGAAAAAAGAAAAAAGAAAAAAGAAAAAAGAGAAGAAAAAAGAAAAAAGAGAAGCAAAAAGAAAAAAGATAAGGAAAAAAGAAAAAAGAAAAATGAAAAAAGTAAAAAGGAGAAGGAAAACAAAGAAAAAAGAACAAAAAAAGAAAAAGAAACAAAAACCACAAAAAACTTACCCCAATGCCTCCGGAGATGAGGCTCAGCAGCCAGCCCAGCGTGTGCTTTTGTGCTCTCACGACTGATTTACATTTGGTTTCCTGCAAGCAAAACTTCTGCATTTTTTAGCAGCCAGCAGCAAACTGGACTTGAATGAAACCACAGATAGAAAAAAACACATCAGCTGGGGCACAGCCCCCTTCCGAGTTCAGTAGGGTGATACTTTGGGGAAGATTTGGGGGGTTTGTTGTTTAGGGTTTTTTTTTTTGGGGGGGTGTTTGGGGTTTTTTTTTTTTTGTTCTTCTTTGGTTTTTAAATCCATGACAGTTACATATTTCCTTTGGGAAAACTCTCCAAAACTTCCCCAATCAACCTCAAACAGAAGCAGCAGTTCTTTTTATTTCTCAGAGTCCCTCAGGTCCCATCCTTGCTGCAGACTGTCCCCATCCCACTTCTGCTTTCACACTAGCTCACCTCTGACAAGGCAGGAGCCCTCAGGCCCATGGTGAGATGCTCCTCCCGAGACCCAGACAGCCTCTGCTTGGAGGTTACTCACATCCCACGGCAGATTTAGACACAAGTGAAGATGATGGCTGCAAACTCAGGGCAGGAACAAACCTCTTCTACTCAGTGTTTTGTGTTTGGGAAGAGGTGATGGTGCAGCAGGTACACGGGAAGGGTGTGGGTCTGCCCCGATGCTGGTGGCAGCTGCTGCTGGGGAGCATGTGGAGATGGGTCTGGGAGTAGTTCAAATGCTGTGCTTGCAGGGAAATTGCTTTTGATCCCACTTGGAGCGGCGTTTTCCTGGCTGCTGGGTCACTGCTTGGTCTCATTGATGGGCTGGGTCTGCTCAGCACCGTGTCCATGGGGCAGAGTGGGTCCCTCAGCACTTCAGCCCCAAAGACACCCCAAGATGGGGGGTCTCTGGCAGAGGACAGACACAAGGAGGAGGCTTTTCCTCAGGCAGGTTCTCTCACACAGCCAGTACCTCCACTCTGCATACCAACCTAGCCAAAAAAGACAAAAATAAAGGTCATACAATCATGGAATAGTTTGGGTTGAAAGGGACCTTTGAAGACCATCTAGTCCAACCCCCCTGCAGTGACAGGGACATCTTCA
>NW_010333961.1:1607-2187 GCF_000700745.2 Antrostomus carolinensis
CAGACCAGGATGCTCACAGCCCCATCCAACCTGACCTTGAGTGTTTCCAGGGATGGAGCTTCTACCACCTCTCTGGGTAACCTGGGCCAGGGTCTCACCACCCTCAGCATAAAAATCTTCTTCCTTCTATCCAGTCTAAATCTCCCCTCTTTTAGTTTAAAACCACTTCCCCTTGTCCCATCGCTACAGACCCTGCTAAAGTCTGTCCCCATCTCATAGCCCCCCCCTTAAAGATGCAATAAGGTCTCACCAGATCCTTCTCTTCTCCAGGTTGTACAACCCCAACCCTCTCAGCCTGTCTCACAGCAGAGCTGTTCCATGAGCATTTTCTGGTCCTAAAGGTGTTGTTTGGGTTTTTTTTTCTTTCTCACAGACACTAAATAAACCCACCAGCTCAACCACAGCCTCTGTCTTTCTTGCATCAGTGAGTGGCAGCTCACAGGGACAGTAGCCCTGAGAGTGGCTTCACCAGGGTCTGGCTCCTGGGCCAAAGCAGAGCCCGGGCTGCCCCTAATCCAGGCTCAGAACCGGGATACAGCCACGTAACGGGATTGACCCGTTAATCGCCGTTAACGGCTGG
>NW_010333962.1:0-26621 GCF_000700745.2 Antrostomus carolinensis
TAATCATAGACTGACTTTCAGAGCTACTTAGCAACTGCAGCTTTTTGTCTTGAACCTATGCTCAGAGCCTCTGAAAATTGCAATTAATAACAGGTATTTAGAGGGATTATTAAAAGTGCAGATTTACATCTTTTACCAGGAATCCAGCTAGCTCAGTTATTTTAGTGACTAAAATCATAGACTAACTCCAGTATCATTATGTATATATTTAATACAGTCCTATGAAAATCAAACACGAAGAAAATGTATCTGGACCTGAAATTTTTAATCCTTATTTTTACTAAACAAGCTTCTATAAGATTTGAGGTCAGATCTGGTTTTAACATTAAAATAAACTCAACTGTAGTTAACTTGATTCGGATTACTATCAAGATTTTTACTTTAGTGACAAATAGTCTGTGATACAGATCTGCAATTATTTTTAACTCAAGTGAGAAAAGATTTATAAACATGTCACATCTGTTTTTCTTAGTCCATCATTTGCTGCTACAGTTTCAAAAATCAAAATATGACATTAGACAAGACAATGAATTAAACAGACTTACCTATTACTGTGATATTTAGTATATTGCTGGTTTTCAAACCACTGGTGTGATTATTTCTAGCATCACATTTGTATCCTCTTTTGTCATTTTGTCTAATATTTTCATCCAAGAATGTAGCATATGTGTCATTAATGACTATTTTCTTAACTTCATTTCCTTTGTAGAAAGTGAATGTTATTGGTGGTGTTCCCATCACTGAACGACAGATTAACCATAGAGGCTTCCCTAACACCACCTCCGGTAAACCACTGACGATGGAAAGAGTTGGCTTGGAAACTGGAGCTAAAAGGGGAATAAAAGAAAAAATGGTTGCAAATTACACTGCATGAGGCTGAAAGATACAATATTATTTTATAGAAAAAATATAAATAAATATACATTATATAGCTAGCTTGCACACACAGGCTTACATTGGGAAGCTCTTCCTCATTGACAGAAAGGAAGCAGGAGGGGCTTAAACAAAACAAAACCATAGATAACAGAACGTATGTGACTTAGAATAAAACAGCATAAAAGAAGAATGTAAACAAAAAAAGGATGAGTTGACACAGCTGTGGATCATCCAAACTCCAGAACTAGCTCTGACCTAAGGAGTGAGTCTGTAGAGCAAAAACATATGCAAGCACCATTGCATGTATTACCTGAGAAGGATCCTGCAGCACCTAATCAGGGACCTCTGTTTCTGCAGCACAGTGAGTCACAACCCAGTTAATCCCCCTTTACAGACTTGAGAACTGACTGTGCTTGTTCCATGAGAGGGAAGGAAACTAGAGCGTTTATAATTAGCGTGCTGGTGAGGGGGTTGTATTGATAGCAAAAAAACTTGGCTTTTCTGGAGCAGATCTATCCAGATGACCTCTGGCTCTCATGGCTTTCTGCCTGGAGGGTCAGGGGAAGGGATTCAAGGCAGACACTGACAGAGTTTCAGATCAAACTGATGAGTGAAAAGTTTGCAGAACATTCCCAGCTCCTGCAAATGGCAATGAATGAGAGTTTATTTGGCACCTAGCAGAATCAAGGGAACAGAAGAAAGACCTGTTAACCCCCTTCTCCTAGGGCCAGCCCTGGAAAAGCCTGACCTCATTAGATCACAATAGGCCAAATCCTTTACAGCTAAAGATGACAAGCACATCTCACAGAAATTAATACTGCAAGAACTAACAGACACTCTGCTAGTTCATGGACTAGAGACTGAGTCTGTAAACAGATGTGCTTATTTACAAGCTTACAGTTCTGACTTTTCCCCCTCACCACTGAGTTCTAAGTCTCTGTATCAACTCACCATAAACATTTATCCTTAGAGGTTTGCTCTCCTTGACTATTCCTTTTAATTCAGCTTTACAGATATAGGATCCAGTATGATTCACATTAACTCTCATTGTTAAGTTTCTAGAATTTTTCAACCGGATGTCTCCATTTGAATTTTTCCGTAATATAGAGAAGTTGGCTCTCTGAAAATCACCGATGCTGCAATTCAAAGTTAACTCTTTATTTTCATCCAGTTCACTCATAGAAGCAGCCAATATTGGCTTGGGGAATAACTCTGCAAGGTAAAAAAAGAGCAAATTCATTCAAATTGAGCTTAAAAGAATATGTCCACCTATCTCAAAGTATACAGAATGAAGGATATACTGAAAGTTTATTATCAGGGAAAAAATCCATTCATATTATTTTAATACAATAATATTTTCAGGCAAAACAGAAACATAGCAATTACTCAAGACCACTTCTCATATGTGTTATTTGAAAGCATTATTTTCATTGGAATGCATTTGCAGGCAAAAAACATAAATAGCCTTTAACTTAGGTAAAATTTACACTTGGATCCAGAGGTTACACTTGGATCCTGAGTTCTATCAAATTTCAATTTAAATACTGATCCACTGAGTAAAATCTGAGATGAATAAAGGTGTTACCTGACACAACAACATTCAGTTTGGTGGTTTTAGATGCTCTCCCTTGCTCCACCTTACACAGGTATTCACCACTGTCCTCTAGGGTAGCTACCGCTGAGTATTTCAAAAGTTTCTTATCTCGTACACTGTTCAGTATTGTTTTGTTTTTCTGGAGTATGATTTCAATGTCACGCATTCGGGCTACCACAGTCGAGCATTCAAACTGTATTCTGTCTCCTTCTGTAATATTACTTGAGGGCTTGGCATTCAGAGTAGGCTTTATAAATGGTTCTGCAAGAGATTACGTATAGACTCATGACCCAACTTTTGAATTATAGCAAGCAAAGAAATGTAAAAAGAAAAGCTAAGCAACATACCCCTGACTGTAACAAGTGTTTTGTTGCTGTGTTCTGAGCTTTCAAATTCAAATTTTATATTTCTCCTAACAAAGCAATCAAATTGTAAAATATTATCTCCCTCTTCAACAGAAAATTCCGCTACAGAAAAATTCCTGTCTCGTTCAAATACATGTTTTTCTTTAGGTGTTGAATTCATCTTTATCTTTCGGAAAGAGAAATGCAAAGGAGGTACTTCTTCTGGAAGCTCACAACGTAATTTCACAACTTCACCCTCTAAAACTTCTTTTTTCTCAGCAGTCAGAATAGGCTTGGTCATTCCTTAGAAGAGAAAACAAGAAAAGAAACAGAACATTGCATAATCCTGAAATAAATATTGTCTCTGATGACTACAGTAGTGATTTATGCTAATGAACAGATGCAAATAATTTGCAAGAACTGAGTTTTTGAAGACAGTTCCGTTGATGCCTAGGTGCATGCCAAGGCACCTTCAGAAGAGCAAAGTATAATTTAAGAGGGCAATACAATCTTGATGCAATGTGTGAGGTATGAAACTTGCTGTTTTAAAGGTAAGACCGCTTCCTCCTGTTTCCTACCGCCACTCAAAAATGAGCAAGCGAAGAAACTAAATGCCATCCCAACTTCTCTAGCTAGAGGCCTCTGAAGAAAAATTACAGGCCCTGCACAACGCTGCAATTATTTAAAAGCTGAACAAATTCCTTCCAAGTTGCTTTTTCAAGGGGAAAAATGTCACGTGCAGTCAAGAACACATAGAAATAGTATAGATGGAGGTGGCCTCTCTGCTCATAAGAGATGAAAGAACAAGACTGATATAACATTGTCTAAAAAACTAGTCCACAGTTAATACTAGCTTTGGCAATGGCTGTCACAAGGTGAGAGTCCCTATGTATTATTTACAGCTTTTCCACTAAGCTACTCACCCCCCATCATGTTTATGATCAACAGGCACAAGCTTTCACAAGTAATACTTTCTCTAGTTTAGGGAACAGAGGTGCAGGACTGAGGGGATGATGGCACAGGAGGCACAGACTGTATTCCTGACTGTCACTGATCTATCATGTAGCCTTAGGATCGTGATTTCATTTCTGTGCCTTAACATGAGGATTTAGCACTAAACTCTTGTGATGTCTATGGATAAAAAACACTTTGCAAGATATCCTCTCTAGCACTGACTATTATTACTTCCCCTGGAAAGTTGTTCTCTTTTTGTATCTCAGAAAAGTGCCGTGTTTGAAGGAATACTCACCTGTTACCCAAACGTGTACGGAATCACTAGGTTTTGCCTTTCCACCTGCTTCCACAGTACATTTATACTCTCCTGTATCTGAAGATCTAGCCGTAGATATTTCATATCGTGCATCTTCCTTGTCTGATACCGTCATGAACACAAGCTTGCCATCCTTAAAAATTGTAAAGTTATGCTTCAGCTGGAAATCGGCACTTTTGCTAATATCAGCATGGCAGACAATTGACACACGATCTCCATTCTTCACTTTGACAGATGGACGAACCTTGATTTCAACTGTGTTGAAAGTAAACACTTGATGGAAAAAATAAAAGAATTATATTTATTTTCAATTAGTCCAACATAATACTGTTAGCTCAAGCTGCTACATTTTAATCCCAAAAAATAATTAATTGTACCTTAGCAGCAGGCATTATAATTTTTATGGTCAGATCTCACAGAAGTTGACAGTGGCAGCAGCTTTGCCTTCCACTGCACAAATATACTAGAGGCAACTACTGATTTTCACAGCACACACTGTCATCTGCTCAGGCTTTGCCTTGGGGGACTGAGAGAATCATGGAGAAAATCTACTAAATTCTCTAGAAGACACAGAGGACACTGGAATAGGTTTCCAGCTACTTCTTGGTTTTCCTTATTTCTCATGGTTTGCTGTCTTCAAGTCTAATTGGCAGGAGATCCGAGAAGTGAACAAAACGTTGTATTTATACTTGTCTGAATAAACTGAGAAATGACAGGAAAACGCTGCTTAGAGTTGTATAAACCCCAAGCCAATTCATCCCTAGGCAATGAGCACAAATCCTTGGAGTTATCCCAGTATTTTTTATCTGAAAGCAAGGTTAGGGTTATGTCATTTGGTAAATTCCACTTTAAACATGTAACTCACAAGCTTGGGATAATCTTAGTTCTCTAGTTTAGGATAACTAGAGCATAACAGAAGATATTTGAGTTCAAGTTCTGCTGGCAAACGTGTACATGTCTGACTTTATGTTATTGGCAATCATGCTCTCAAGAGTCTTTATCAATCATACCCTGACTAATTCAAATACAGAATCATAGGCAGAAAGAATGCTTTCAATTATTTTGTATAAAAAATAACATTTAAGAAATAAAGTTTATAATAGCATTAATATATATATAGTGCTTTGTGTTTATAACCACAGCAATGATAAATAATTTGTAGCTTAACATTTTATAATTATTAGAACCCTGGTATAATTAACATTTTTATTCACACAGCTAGAGGAACAAGTATAGAGAAAGATTGATGAGCTCATTCACTTTTCCTTCCTTTAGAACTTACAGCTTTTGGGTATGCCCATTTTGGCCAGGGTTTGTATTAGAAATTTGCTACTAGAACAGAAAAACTTTCCCGCATCTATAGAAGTCCCTTGCCACGTACGCTTACCAGCTATTTATAAATTGTCCTTGCTAGAGTGAGTTTTGGGCATAAAACTAATGCAAAAATTGTATTTTTATTTTTTTTTACATCTGAATAGACTACATGACAAGAAGAAGCAAACATTTCTCCCTAGTGAGGGAAAAATGGAAGTATGAAGAGTATATGTGCTGGAAGTCAGCAAAATGATAACGTAAAAGGCAAACGTATTCCTTTCAAAACACCAGTTCTGAACTCTGCTCAGACATTTTATTTTCTTGTGCAAGAAAAAGAGCAAGAGAGAGTGCTCTTAACTTATATTCTATAATTTTAACCCACCTCCTTGCTTGTGGCATGAGGAGGTTTTTAAAGACTAAAACAAAACACTAGTAATTAAATTTCCTCTCCCATCTCTTCTCTTGTATGCCCCAGTAAAGAAAATTATTCTAGGAAAGATTTCACCAAAACATTTGTTAAAGTATGAGCAGCACATGTCTCATTTAAACACTATACTAAGAAACACCACTAAGTAATAGCTTTTTTTTTTTTTTTTACATGTCCAACTAAAGTATAACAAATCCAGATAAATTCTGCTATGGATGAACACCAACAACTAAGGAATTAGTTAAATTACTTATTTTAAATTTGTATGTAGAAAAAACCTTATAATTACTTACCTCTCTCCTGAGTGTAAAGTTCTGAACCTGTAAAAAAAATGAAAAGAAATGTCATTTTCAAAGTTTACAGACTGAGAGGCAGAAATGGGAAACAGTAAAAAGCCCCAACAAACCCCAAACAAACCAGAAACACATGTACCCACCCAGGTATTTAGTTATCAAACTTACACTGCAAGAAAATCACCAGAAGAGCAAGATACATCTCGTTCCTGAAGCACAGACACTTAATTCCAAAATAAAACAATATTCATCATCAGAGGTGATGCCTCCAGGTACCAAAATCTGTTTTTCTGTTGTTGTTTTATGGAAACAGATACAATTTTGCCATTTAAATTTGTATAGTTTTGCCAGATTTTCAACAGAAACTGGCTAGATCAAGTAATTCCCATTACTGGAAACAGCAAACAATGAGAATCTATCTGCTGCTCACAGGCAGATTACTGTTCAGGAAGTGACTGGACTTTTCCTGAGGGCGCCACCAAATGCATTTGCTTTGTTTAATTTCTTAAGGTGTATTAAAAAAACAAGAAGTTCCAATGACATTCATCCTGCAGTTCCTGTCAATACGGGTATTTTTAAGTCACAATCAACCATTTACAAATACAAATTACCTTTGCTATTTGACCTCAGCAGATCCTTGAGCAAATATTTCCCTTCATCCTGACATGGAGAACTCTTTCAGAGAGTACATGTACATAATTATTCGTTTTTCCCCTTCACCTCCATTTCTAGGTCTCTCGTCTTTGCTGTGGCAAAGAGCAGCTTTATTGTAGGATGCACAATAAATCCAAATTATCTTAGAAACCATAGCTACTGTTGTGTTAGACTAGAATATTGACAGGCAGACCTTTCATACTACCATCATATAACAAAAACATGGAACTGCAGGAGATTTAACTGCATGAGATGCTTAATCCCTTAGTTTCTTTCCTTTGTGGACAGGCAAAGTTTTCCTTTACTTCCACCAACATTTTCCAGGCTTGTTAAAACACTGCTTAAAACAATACTAAATACATTCACAGAAGTCTGTAGATGAGACATACAGTTCTCATAATCTTCACTGTTTATATGAAAACCTTTTTTTTTTCCCTCCTCAGGTCAATGAAAACTGTATTTTTATTTTTTTCCCCCCAAAACCAATAGTTTAAAGCTACAAGTGCACTTTAATGCTTGTATTACACAACATAAGCGTGGTATTTTGCAAAAGGAAACAGGAGGGAAACACTCATCTGTTTAACAATGTATGGGTAATATGAACAAGCATCTATCTAGTTGTTTTGCAGGGAGGGAGTACAGAATGGCACAATAGTCACAGCAATTAATGACTAAGAAGCTGGTTAACTAGCAATAGTATTTGTTCTGCTTAATCCAGTTTGTTTGAAACACACCACCAACAAAAGATTGATGTTTTGGCTGGTTGCCAACAATGGTCTCCAGAGCCAGGTAAAGGAAAAGAGGAGGAGGACACATGGCAGGTGGAGAACAAAGGTAGATCAACTTTTGCTATTGGTAACAAAAAATAGGAAGGAAGGAGGTTTTCCCCTTTCCCCATAAAAGAATTCAGAATACAATGTTCAGCAAAACCACACCAGTCTTTCCCACGGCGGGGACAAAGGCTCTCCTTTTAGCTACAGAGAGGGAGGAGAAAGTGAGTGTGGGCCAATATCCTTCCAAGTGAGTCAGTATAGTTGAGTTCAGAACCAGGCTAGTTTCAGAGTCAGGTGGAGAGGACAGTTTTTAGGATGAACTAGGTCAGGAGGAAGGTTTAATGGTGCCAAAACCCAAGGCTGTTGTGAGATGTCACTCCCAAGTGAAGGATGATGAGATCTTCCATAAGATTTCACAGACCGATTAGACGGTCATATTCTTGATAAGCCCCCAACATTGCCCTGGAGAGGAAAATCTAGCTGGTATTGACCAAAATTCAAGATGTAAATTCCGCTGCAGGAATTTAAGACAAATTATCATGAAACTTGTGAGAAAAGCATTTCAAATGCAAAACAATGGCTTGAGATCATCTTCCATTGTTAAAATGGAAAGCAGATTGATTTAAATAATTTAAATTTAAAAGTACCTGTGCCAGTAATACAGCTGCATATTTTCCTAACAGTTACCTTATTGTAATCTCTCAAGATACATTTTTCTGAAATACATAAGATTAGACAAAGTTATTCTAATATATATCACATAAAGAACTCTATTCAGTCCCTACTGTATTTGTGGGAAAAGTGGGATTGACCTCAAAAATGCAACACACCTTCTGAGGCAGACAGAATAGTCATAATCTCATGTAATGCCCTTTGAAAACAATGTCAATCATTATATTTAATCTACTGCCCAATGATTTGGACCCTTAAACATTAAAGCTGTGCTCATCTGGGAATTTATGATCCCTCTTTCTCCTGGCTGGGTCCCCTGCTACTTGCTCACATTTCCTAAAAACCATCAGCTCTGTCATTTGAACAGAGCTTTGCCTAAAATCAGAGGCAAAGCCCATTTTCCTAACTAAGGGTAAAATGCTGAATAAGATTTTCAGATTTTTCCCTCTGCAAATACAATGTTTTCAGCCAGTCCCTTATGACCGGAAAGGAAGCTCGGAGTTGACCACATTTCAGCTGTTTGTTTTCATTTACTCTCCAGCTCTCTGGCATGACAGTAAAGAGCGTGCCCCAGTAACAAGCTTTCGGACTGACATCTAACTTCCTCATAGAGCACACAGTGATTCCAGCAAATCTTCTGGGACCCCTAAACTTTGTCTCCTGATGTCAAATGCCCAGTTCCTGATGGGAGTTTCACTTTCTTCAGAAAAGATTAAGTCTCTACATGTGTTGCTTTCAGGTTCTATCTCACTGATTTACTGAAAAAAAACCCCATTTCTCTTAACACAACATTCTGGGGTTATTAAATCTTGTCCCTGATAATGGAGGCTCCACATAATTGTTGTATAAGTTCACTGATTTTTAAAACAGTTAATTGCTATAAAGGTGTATCTACAAATGTTTGGGATTTTCTAAATTTTATTTTAAAACTTATAAAAATTCAGAGATCTGTGCCCATTTATACTGAAGACAACACAAGCTTTCCAGTAACTAAAGCAAGAATAGAAAAGCAGCTCTGATTTCTAATCCCCCAATCCCTGACATGTATAATTGTTTTGGTTCCTTATAACTGTGAACTATTTTGCTTAATTATCACTTCTTGTCTCAGTATACTCATACATAATAGAATTGTAACAAATGGTGCTGTTTTCACAAGTCTAGACAAATCCCTGGTGAAATGGCAATGAACTAAGTTTTTTCTACATATATTTTCAGAGAACATTGTCTTCTCTTGAATGTGGGACATTTCCATAATTTGTCTTTATTTTAAAAGTGTCTCTTTATACCCCTCTAGAGAAGAATAAAAAATCAGTTTTATCTCTGGATTTGAATATTTAGAAAGAACATTAAAGAAATGAACATTTTTTTTCCAGAAGTCTAGAAGATCTACAATTTACAGAAACTCTAGACTGCCGAAAGTCTGTGCATCTCAGCAGAATAAATTGCATTTCACAATAGCACCATCTACTGGGAGATGACCACGACAGCGAAGCACACGGGGGTTCTCTTTTGCAATTAAACGTATGATTACTAATATCCAATGCCTTCCCCAAATGGCAATAAAAATTAGATCTGGAAAAGTAACTGAAGGAACCAGGGAGCTGATAATGAGAGAATATCACTGAGACTTTCACGTGGAAATTCTTTGGAATACAGCAAGGGCTAATTATTACTATTTGGCTTTACACTTCCTTACTGCAACATTGAAAGGAACGCGAGGAAATCTGAAGTCTTGACTTGGATTTCACGTAGCACACACTTCATTCAGACAAAACGAGAGAAATTCCTTATTTCAGAAGTGTGAAATCTACTTGTTGTTTTACATTATGACTGTGGTCTCTGATACCATCTCTCAAACTTCCTCTGTTCCAGAAACGTGCGTAAGTAACTGAGTCTACACCTTGAGGATGTTTTTAACTGCTTTCTTCTGCTGGGTTAACAAATTCCTCAGCTTAGAAGCAGACACCACAGACTGTGTTGCTATCACAGAGTGTGCTTTATCTGGCAACATACCAGAACTTCCACTTGTTTTGCTTAACATCCAGCGTTTCTGGATACAGCAGAAAAACAGCCTTGAGCTCTACAGTAATATTCATCGCAGAGTATGGACAGTGCCAGAGGAAAGGTCAGAACCTTCTGGCTGGAGAGGGAATTAATTATGGAAATACTTTTCCTTCTCTACATTCCCACTGTTTTTCTATTGTTAGATGATTCTTACAGCATTATTCTACATCAGTTTCATGAGTCAAATTCAGTTGGCAATCACTCAACAAGCTGATCCAAGTTGACAGAAAATCTTTCAGCAGATTTTACACAAACCAAGAATAATTTTTCTGCTTCCTGATCTGCAGTGGTTGTCCACACAGAGCCATTGCTGCTACTGATAACTTCTGGTTAGGATCCACAAAGGGGAAGATATTCCTCAGAGTATAAAACCAGAAGTTTGAAAAGTGCTGAAAACCCAGGCATAGTCCTGACAGGTTTCTCATTTATTCCACACTTTTTAAATTGTGTGTTAAGTATTCAAAGTTTTGGGGTTTTTTTAAAAAAAGTTCATTTTTGTCAGAAGTTAGGAAGTAGAAGTTGTTAAAATTACATCTCTGAGTTTGTAAAGAGGCTGATTAAGAGCATATTCTGTATTTTTCGATCTGTAGTTTCTCAGAGCAATTCCTGAACACATTTGTCTAGAACACTTTTCAGACAGTGATATCAGAATTTCTCCCAAGAGAAACACATTAGTAACCTCAACTCTTTTGTGTCTCATCAAACTTTTTCTTTTTCCTTTTTCTAGCGGGAAGAGGGTGAAGGGGGCAGAAGTACCATTTTGAAATATGTCAACCTTAGGGGATTTGGAAGTTGTTAGGCTAATCAAATTTGGTACCGTGCTGACATGTTTCGTGCAATTTGCAGTTCATTGAAAACTGTTTACCACATGAAAATTCTCATCCAGAACCTGAGGATCACTGCAAGAATTTTAAAGCTATCTTAAATATGCATACAGAAAAAGATCCCTTCCTCTTCTCTTACTTGTCCTCTAGAAAAAGTCTTCTCACAATCAATTACCAAGCAGTTAAAATAAACAGCAGACTTGCCACCACAGGCATTTTGAGTAGGAGTGTAAAAATACGGTATTCTGTGATGATCTAGCCATAGCAGTAAAACCTTTTTGCAGAAAAAACAGAAGGGCTTAATTTAATTCATCGCGAGACATAACTGTCAGTATATGGTGATTTCTAGCAAAGCCTTCTGCAGACATCTAGTGTAGCAGATGCTCTTTCAGAATGGAGGATCTCTCAGGATGAGAAAATGGGACTGGGAACAACTTTTATAATTCTGCTGAAACATGCAACTTTCCCTAGAAGCCTGTGATAGTACAGATACGGTGTGAAGCCTTCACAGCCTTACTACAGAATGCTATCTACCTCACACTATTTTTATTTTCAAGTCAAAGGATTGACCTTGTGAATGAAAGCTCAGTTTGGCTTTTATTCTCTTTCACCTGCTTGCTTGAGGCAGAATATTGTCACAGCACCAAGTGATACACATCTCCCTTTCAGACTTTCTAACTTGTTTTGTCTGGATGACTTCTGTTCATTACTTTTTGTTAAAATTATTCTGTTATTTTTACATACAGAACCCCATTAATGCCAGGCAGGAAATGTATAAATCTAATAAAAAGGGAATGCCAAGCTCACACAATATCTTACTGATGCCATAGAACTCTATGTATACATGCTGAACTGATCAACATCATTAGTCCAAAGTCAATAGCCAACTCTGCCAGAAAAACAATCAACATGGAAGTAAGCTTCATTTACTAATATCCAGGATACTCATCAAGAGATAAACAAGCTTGTTAGTATTCAAAGTCAGCATTCAAAATCTCACAGAAAGGTAACACCAAGGGCTAATTTTGCCTTTTTTCCCTGTTTCGCATTGACAATATTGCCAACTGGATGCCATATGGACAATATAGATGCTATTCTTGCTAAAGGGCAAAATAAGACAGTAATGTTTTGTCTCAGAGTAATACTACAGGATTTAATGAAGCTCATCCTCTTAAATTTGGGACCCCCCCAGCGCATGTGGAAAAAATACTCCCTTAAAGCCTTTTACAAAGCTGCCATAAAGATGCTATCCACCTTCATATCTGTTGAATAATCATCACAATTATATTCACATAAAATATCAGACACTAAAAGCATTATTCCAAAAGTAGTATTTGAGAATAATAATGCATCATTGGCACTCACAACTCCCATGAATACACACAGTCTGTTGGATTATGCTTTAACAAAATTGCAGTAAATCCTGTCCTTCCTTGCCCTATAGGACTCAGTAGTCAAGTAAAATTTTCTAGAAGCTTCTTTATATCAACCTAACTTAATAATTTATATTATGAACTTCATCACAAGTCTCATTTTCTAACCAGTACATGTTATGACTCCCACAGTGGCAATCTAGCAATTGCAGTCTGGCTTTTATACAAAGTCCATCAGGAAGCCTCAGCTACCAAATCTTACCATAATGATTCAAAAATCTATTTACATAGGAAGCGTCTCTATTAATGTTCTGCAAAGCAACTATAAAAGTTGAAAAACAAACAGATACTTGAGCAAATGAAACCAATAGGCACACGTACTGGACAGTTAAATGAAATGCAGTTCTTCCCCATAATCCTGCATGTACAGTTGAGATAATGGGATGTGTTAAAGAAAACATTATTTCAGTCTCTGCACCCAAATTTCAAGGGGAAAAAATAAGCAAACAAACAAACAAACAAAGAAACAAACGCCAGCCAAACCATAAACCGCCAGAACAAACATGGAGGACACAGATGCACTGAACTACAGGATCTCCACCCAAGGGAAGAGAGAGAGCAGGGTTGCTTGGCAGAGTCCAAACCAGCCAAGAAAGGCACAGATAGTTCTGGAAGAGCCATCCTCACTTCCCAAACAGAAACCAGTGCTGTCAGCTCATCTTCCTTAGACACCCAGGCTGCACACCCTGCGGGAGCCAACCAAGCTCTGTGCAGACGCCATTTAGAGCTGCTGTACGCCAGAGATCCTGGTGGCAACTAAACTTCTCTTTTTTTAAAAGGTACAGACAAATAGCTATTCACCATTACATACACACACAAAAGAAAAAAACAAAACAAAACAAAAAATCAGTTTCTTAGAAAAAGTAAAGCATTCAGTTCCGTGTCAGCCAGCTCCTCAGTGGAAGAGGAAGAGACAGTCGGTGGCTTAATGGCTCCACACACTCTCCATGGACGGCCCACGGCCTCTCCCAGCTTAACGCAGCAGGCCAGGCTGCCCTGCCCGCCCTCAGAACTGGATGTACTCGAATTTTCTGCCACAAGCAGAGCAGCCATGAAAACGCTTCACGCCACGGCCCTCAGCAGCCTCCCAGCAGCTGCCCCGGGCCGGCTGCCCCCTCCTCCTGACAGGAGGGTGAGACACCACGCTCCTTCCACACCTTTCGGGACAACTCTCCATCTCCAACACCTGCCTGCGAGCATCTTAAGGACTTCTTTGTGATTTTCTGACAAAGAACAGCTCCCGCAACAGGAAAAGGCACAAACGCTCCTAGTTCTTCCAACAGCTGCATTTTCACACGTGCATCCTGTCAGCTGCAAAAAAATATTCCAGCCTTGTGGTTAGTTGTCAACATTTCCACATAAGAAACATTTGCACGGGCAGGGTGGAGGTTGTCTTAAAAGAAATTAAAAAAAAAAAAACACCAAAAAACCCAAGGAGGAAGGAAGTTGCATACAAAATTCTGTGAGGAAACTTTGCAATGCTGCGACAGGGCCTAGAGACCTTCAGAGGCATTGCCCGTGTATAGCTGCGAATTACATTCGCTTTGCCCAGAAGATAACAAATAAAGAAATAAAGAATATACACTTGCTGTAACTGTAATTATGTAGCTTTGTAGTACTGATTTGATGATCAAATTAATCATCAGATTGGTTTCTGCAGGGTTACTGTACTCAAGTTTGTGATGAGATTTGTGCCTCCTAGTACAAGATCTCACTTCCTCACAGCTTAATAGTGGAAGTTTGATCAAAACATTTCCCTAACAAGCTGCCCACTACTCTGCCTGCCATAGGCTACATGTAAGTGGAATATGCCAAAAGTCAAGTCTGACTTGTTGGTAGTCAAAATTGTTTCAAGTTGATTTTTTTTTCCCTCTAGAACTGTCATAATTTATCTTAGTTGTGACCAGTTTATTACCATTTTCTATGAAAAAGCATTGCAAGTTTTTCTTACAGATTTATTTGTACGATCCCATAAAAGCAAACTAATTTGACAGACCATCAAGACTCCTGCTGCTACTATTCAAAAGTTTGATAGCTATAAATATTTATTAGCATTTTAAAACATCTATAGATTTGATTTTTTTTTTGGGGGGGGGAGGGGGGAAGCAATTTTTTTAAAAAATTACATTGCTGCTAAAAAACCCAAACCCAGCACCATATACTCCCTTAGCCTCAGGCATATGATCACTGGTATTATCTCTAGCAAATGTGTGACTGATATAAATCAGTTAACGTCATTCACTTCTAAGAACAGTGCAGGAAAAATTATATACAGTCTTGTACAATGCGTGGGAGCATGGTTCTACCACGTAGCTCTCACATGGAAAACTGCTGATTGTGTCAGCTACATCTTAGAACAAATCAACATTTAGTTGTATCTGGAACTGCTGTTTCTCACTCCACAGCTTTTTCTTCTGCCCACTACTCTGCCTGCCATAGGCTAAGTGTAAGTGGAATATGACAGAAGTCTTTAAGAAAACATCAGTAAAGATCAGCACTGTTTCCATATTTAGGACTTCCTCAACCCCCAGAGCCACTCCTCAGAGATCTCATTAGTGTAACTAACTCCACCGGCTGTCTTGCTCAGTATCAAGAAAATGTTTTTTCTCACAGTTCTGCTCTTTTCCTATGGTAAGCCAAGGACATACTTATTGCATATTACAGATCTTTCTAAACAAGAAGCATTGTTTCTTGTCTGAAAGCTTTTTTTTCTTCTCTTAGTTGAAATGTCTCAGCAGATTCAGAAAACTACTGCAAGTGGCAAAGGTAGGTTCACTTTTTTTGCTTTTTGGGTATGTGTCGAAAGCGACTGTTAACAAAAAACCAGGGGAGGGACTTAAAAAATGTCAAAAAACTTCATGTAAAGTTAAAGCTTTTGCCCATGTCTGTGCAGTGAGGCAGTTTACGTGTCTCTTTGCTGACTTGTAGGTAGTCAAAATTGCTTCAAGTTGATTTTTCTTCCCTCTAGAACTGTCATAATTTATCTTAGTTGTGACCAGTTTATTACCATTTTCTATGAAAAAGCATTGCAAGTTTTTCTTACAGATTTATTTGTACGATCCCATAAAAGCAAACTAATTTGACAGACCATCAAGGCTCCTGCTGCTACTATTCAAAAGTTTGATCTACTTACATAAGGTTAATTCTGCCTGTTTACATATGGCCACAAATAAAATACTACTTTTACTTTCAGGGTCATATGCTACCCCTCAACTAGAATATAAGGTTACTTTCTTCTACAATTAATACCCCATAATATTTATATTCCAATTTTATACTTCTATTATTTTCATTACTGCTGTAGTTCAAAAGTGGTTTTGTTCATTCATCTGGATACATCTGTTGGTTCTATGTGTATATGCTGCTCTCTTTTGCATGATGTGCATTTTTCATTGAGTGAAACTGCATTCTGATTTTGAAAAATACAAAGTTGTGTCGCCCATTACCAGAGGTGGGGAAAGATATAAACCCCTATTTCAACAGAAATAAGGATAGCCTAGTCCACAACATATTTTAGGAAAAATATGAGTTTCTTGCATGATAGATGAAGTGAACTCACTCAGAAGTTTCTTCTTTACAGAGGTGCTGTCCAATCCCAAGCTCACAGTTGTTCAGGGGACTCTGAATGTCGTGATGAACCAGAATGTGACCCTCTCCTGCCACTCAGACTCTGGATCTCCACCTGTCAGATACACGTTGTTTAAACACAGTCAGAAGGTATCCACTTCAAATAGCTCAGACTTAACCCTTGGTTTATTTAACTTGACTATCAACTCTGCCAGTGACTTGGGTGAATACAAATGCAAAGCTGAGAATAACATCACCAGTGGTGGAAAATACAGCAACAGTCTCAACTTCACCCTTATAGGTATGTCTTGCTGTACACCTTCTCAGCACATTTTATTTTAGGGGCACATAGCCATGTCTGATGCAATGTATCTGCAGCAGAAGGAGTCAGGGTTTGGTTTGCAGCAGGTAGTTTTGGACTGCCCTGACTGCAGAGCTGAACTTCACAGCACGTGGCTGTTATTACCTTAGGACTCAGCAGTGCCAGTCTGATCTGACTCACTGAGCCCTCCATCCTTGATGTCCCTCTCATTTACCAATGACGCCGCTTAACTCCAAGTCTTGCTTTGGAACTTGTCCTGTACTCAGTGATGCAGTCTGTTCAGTTTTCTTTTCACAGAGCCAATTTCCAAACCAGTGCTGAGCTCACCCAGCTCTCAAGCAAAGAAAGGCCAGAATGTGACCCTGTCCTGTCTCTCAGAGAACGGCTCTCTTCCCATCACATACAAATTCTTCAAAGGAAAACAAAGCATCTCTCCCCCAGTGAAGATTCAGAAGAGGGAAGCAGCTGTGATTTTTCTATTTATCAATTCCACTAGTGACTTTGGAACCTATAAATGTAAAGCTGAAAATAGCTTTTACAATTACACAAAATACAGCAACAGTTTCAACTTTACACTAGCAGGTATGCACGCGTGAAAGAGTTTACCGGTGGATAAACAGGAACCAGGCAAAATTCAGACTGTTTTAACAATGCAAGGGGTTTTTTTAGCCAGAAATTTTGTTCCTGCAACGTAATGTTCAAAATATAATTTTTTACAATAAAAAAATAATTAGAGTTTTAAAAATTAATGCAAAAAGATAGAATTCCATGCAGCATAATAGAAGTAGTTGAAGTGACTATAAAGGATGACTGTTAAAGTGTCACTTTTCCAAGAGATCCCTGGTCCACCTTGGGGAGAATCTAGTTTCCTTTTTCCCTCTGGTCCTACAAAAGGGAGAGTCTTCTGGCACCAGCAAGCTCCCTTCCTTCTGCTGTGACAGTGTGCACATAGGACTCTCCTGAGTAGTTACGTTAACCACAGTTAATCCAAAACTAAAAGAAATGCAAAGTCTTGATTTTAATTTGCAGAAAATACTTAAGAGTATGAAACAACATTTCACTGTATAAACATATTTTTTTTTTCTTTTTGGCAGAAGAGAGAAGCCATTCTCAACCCCTGATAATTTCTCTAGTGCTGATCTTGATACTCTTTGTGATAGGATTTGCTCTGGCAATTCCACTTTTCATAATTCCTTCATATAAAGCAAGTGAGTTATTTGAATGTCCGTTTCCTTTTCCAGATGTGCTCATTTATGTTGTCAATACATTTTAGCGTGTAAACATCATGTTACAGGTAGAGTTGTGCTCTCAGTATTTTAAGGTGTTGTCAAGTCTCCTCTTAAACAACACAGGCAACTTAACAAGACATGGACAAGGCAAAATCTCTGAGCTAAGTTTTAGATGGCAGGTCTGGGATGAGGGAAGCAAAGCAAGGAATTGGACCTCATTGTTCTTAGCAAAGAAAGGAAATTCTATTAAAAATGCCCTCGCTTAAGGAGTAATTTTTATAATTAAAATAACATTATCTGAGATCTCCACGTATTCAAAAACATATCACAGAGCTGTTTATTTCCTTCCAAGAAGAACTGATATATGGATATAGGCATGTGTTTGTTTTTCTTTTACAATTTGCAGAAAAATTTAAGTCTACTAGGTCCACAACTGGCCCTACTTCAACAATGAACACAGAAGACACTGAAAACTTCGTCATATACGCAGAGATTGGTAAGTTCATGTTGCCCTCCCTGCAGTCATGAACCTTACTTGTGAGAGTTTGGTTGAAGAAAGCTATTATATTATTTGTAGCTAGTACGGGCAAATTTCTTGAGGTAGAGGACACCTACTACTACTCAGTAAAGTGAGCTGACACTCCTACTGACCATGCCTGGCAGAGGCATTATTTGAAGTCCCTCGGGATCCACATCTGGCACTACCTGTCAGCTGTGCAGCCAAAACTGCAGCTACTTAAATGAACTGAAGTTCAATACAAAAATTTACTGTAAACAGATGTAAAATTAAGAATTGCATTTGGCAATTCATAGTTAGGATTGAAATTGCCATTAGAGAAGAAAATTAAAAGTAAGTAGACAAGAGGTGCAACGCCCATTTACTAAAAGCGGCCTATATGCCTGCTGTAGAAAAAGAAAACTTACATAGCTCCTGCATTCTGTTCAAAATTTTTCAGTACAAAATAGCTCTTTATTCAATGTTTCTTAACTCTGACAAGATGCAAAGTCAGTTCAAATTGAAATTATAAAGTAATGCTAGACAACAAAGCAACTGACCTATGTTAAGACATCATACTACTACAGTTGCAGAAAATTCACAATAATGAAGACATTACATGAAAGCCATGATGCTATTATCTAGTAGTTTTCTTCATTTGCCTTATACATGAAGGTATTTTCAAAGGAAAAAGAAACATCCAAAACAAACCAACAGCAAATGTATTGTTTCCTGTTTCTAAATATCAAAAAGGGAATCATTCTCTCTGAACAAATCTGCCTTCCTGTTGATATAGTAGACAGAATTCTAGCTGCTCTGCTGGGTTAACTCAGTGCTCTGTGCAGCTGCTCATGCCAGACAGCAATCAGCTTTCTGCCCACATAGCCTGCAAGGACAGCGACAATAGCTCTGGTAAGGCCCATGGTAGATTTATATTCAATATTGAATCTTGCTGGTTTGGTTCAAGATTATTAAAAAAATAATAATATAAAAAAATCTGGTCAGTCTCTAGTAATTGATTTAACTGCTGTTCCTCATCTTTACTCCAGAGCCTGTTAAACCAGAAGAAGAATACATCAACTTTTCTGTTTTTAGAAGAGAAGATGAAAAAGGTGAAAATCTCGAGCTATATATATATTGGAACATCTGATGCACAGAAATATGAGGGAGGAAAGATTTAGATAGTAACAGTTACATACTGAAATTGCTTACTTACTACGGAGAAATTTAAATAACTTTAAGACTTTTTTGAGGGGGGAAAAAAAAAGGGGGGGGGGGAAGCAAACAAAAAATCCCAAATAAAAACCCTATTAACATACTATGACCCAAAAATTCAACCCAAATTCATTCTGGACCCATGCAGGAGATGTTATTAGTGGTCAGGCTGCTGATTGTATATTAATTCTTCTGTTGTGTATCCATATGAAAAAAAAAAAGGAATTATGTTATTCTGGCTTTTAGCAGAAAAGACAGCATGTTCTACAGTCTATTCAAAGGTCTTCATCAGAGACTGAGTACAAGGTAAGATCTCTTTTGTGATTAAATTCATCATGTATTTTTAAATAATTTTTCAATCCTCAGATGTGATAAGTACCACCAAGTCTGCACAGAAAGAGATGACATTTAGATTCTAGTTTCCTGGGCTAATTCTTTTGTAGGCAGACAATATAGCTTGTTCTCTACTAGCAAGCAAAATCCCCAAATCATAATCTCTAAGGAATGCAACTTAGAAGAAAAAGAAGAACGGATAAAAATTGGAATTAACAAAGACACAAATAGCAATTCCATTAGACAAACAGCAGCTTATTGCCCAAATAGCACCATAAAAACCGAAATAAAACAAAACAATGTAATCACTGTCAGGCAAGACCTTGCTGGACACCATATATAGTCCAGCATTATATGCATCTGATTAATAAACAGAAAGGAATAAATTATAAAAAGCTTTCACCCAGAACCAAGTTCCTGTACATTTAACAACTCTCCTGAAGTAGAAAGTGGATAGTATGCAAACAATGCAGATTTGGCCTCTGTACCTGCTGTCACCTAGCAGCAATTTCTCAGTTCAACATTACTTCAGCTCTCAGAGTAGGGATAAGGATGCTAAAATCAGCTTTTGGGACAGTTAACTCCAAAACAAATTCTGCATTCTGCTACAGGCTGTTTCTTGGATGTTTCTGGGTTTAGTATCATTCCATAGACAGCTTACAAAGAATTCCATGAGTTCAGTAAGTCACACCCCATGCTAACCCTGCATTATATCTAAATTACACTACGCAGGAATTAGTATTATTTAGTGTCTAGCAGTTACAAATAACCCACTGAGAATTAAATAAGCACCATGTTAATAGAAGAAATTTTTAAGGAAAGTTTTGATGCTTCATTACAACTATCCACAGCCACATGCCTTGTTGCATACACACCTTAAAGCACTTAATGCAGACATTTAACAAGCTGTACATGCATAGAAAATCTACAGAAAAACAGAATCACTCAATTTTGGATCTATGCAAACTCTTGTATCTGATTTGGACTACACTACTTAGGTATAGGATTAAATATGATCACACATCAGTCTTTTTCCACCACTTTCTATGTACAGACATTTTTTGCCCAGAAAAAAGCTTGTCAAAAGCTGTTTACATTTATTTTGATTTCCTCTTACTCTTGATAATGTCTTTATGATTTTTTATATTTACCAAGTGCAAGATGAAGTAGCTTAAATGTTGAAGAACCAAGGCCACGTGATTAAAGTACATTCCTACAAACAGACAGTAGAAAGATTCTTACTGATGTTATTAAAACATTTAAAATTCAAAAGTCTTGTATATAAAATACCATTTCCCAGCAGAGATGGTAATTGTGTCAGCCATACACAGATGAAAGATTAATTTTTACGTTAGGATGGAGTATTTTCAGTAAGAGAGTAAAACTAAAGACACAAAAGAGAATATGGTTAGCCCTGCTAATGAGGGACAAGTTTCTCTTCCCTCTTTTCAAGGTAACCTGGAAGACCCAGGTGGTCTAGATTTGAGGGAAAACAGATGCACCACCAAGTTTTACCAGAACTATCTGCAGATAAACCACTGAGTCCACAACACCATAGAAGCCAGTTTAGGCACAGATGTTTAAGAAATTGCTTTTATTCAATTAATTAAGTTTACACATTTTTTGCTGATGTTACATACTTAGTTAAAAAGTCCTTCAGCCTAGAAATGTGCATCATTTCCTTCATGGTGGTGTCTCTGCTTCTCAGCTGGACCACTCCACTCTCTAGAGTGGCATCAGTTATCAAGACCATGAAGAGAACACTCATCTCATCGTACCTGCAAAGAAAAGAGCACACCTTTCACTGCTTTTGGTGTATGAAAAATCCAGATAAGTTACATACAAATGACCATAAGCTGGAAATATTTATTTTTACTATACTGCACTTGAGGCCAGTGTGAAGATACCAGTTTTCTTGCTTCCCTGACTACATTTCTTTAAATTATTTAGTTACTTTAGTATATAAGAATGTTGCTGGTGACCTATTAAAAGAGTATTTTTATAGAAGCAGAATATATCTTTCTTCTGTTAATAGCCAGACTTACTTCAAAGACTACCACACAGAACAAACAGTTGTATTTATTTTCTCTCAGGAAAAAATATTCATCAATTTGCTCAAGATGCATTGACATGAGCAGCAATATGCTCAAAACTCACTCCTGATCAACAAATCACGTATGAAGCCCTCACCTGGAACAGTAGTTTTTATCTGCACAAGTAATTCCATCACATACACTAATGGCAATGGTTCCAGACTTGGAAGAACTTTTAAGACAGACACAGTGTGCTATTTGAAATAGTACTTAAGAAAGAAACTCAGAACCAGTCCAGATGCAAAAATGGAGGATGATGGTGGGAAACAGTTCTGCAAGCTTATGACTTATCTGAAGAAATTTATTTTCAATAAGAGAGTCTCTAAAAGGCACTTCACAGAGCTCCAGAGACACAACAATAACATGTGAGAGGCTTATACTTCACTTAATTTTAAAAATTAACTATCTGACATTGCTCTTCATAACAGAACTAACAGAATCCAAGTTTATGGTTTGGGATACATGCCTTCAGGCATGTGGTTACTGCACTCGATGACTTCTTACTGAAAACAGACATATTTTCACTAGTCCACAGAAAGTCATCTTTCAACTTCATAGTTTAATTTACAAAAGACTGTTTCTCCTTACTTTGTATAAAGCTGATCCAGAGATACCTGCACGGTTTCAAGATAACCCGGCCATACAGAAATTCTATTTTCTGACAGTTCATTGAACAATCCTTGACAAACCTGTGGTTTTTTAAAAAACAAAATGTAAAGTCAGACTTTGAGGGTTTTAAATCCATTACAACTCTATGGTGTGTTTGGTATTAGCATTCCTAGCTGGTGTTAATTTTCTGGCTGAAACAATCTCCAAGTAGAAAGCAGCCTGGCAATTAAATCTCCATTTCTATTCAAAACCATGCCAGTGTAAGTTTCCTCCCTTCTCTGCAGACTAGCTTAATGACTGACTTAAATAAAATTTTTTAAAAATCCTTCTGAAGATGTGACCGAAGATAATTCTGGAAGATTAAGAAGCTGAGAGGGATTGTGTTATTTATTTTCCTTAATTTTGCATGGAACAAGTCTACTACCCACTGTCTGCAGTGCACTTCTTTGGCTGTGACTCACAAGCCACACAGCGGAAGCACTATGAAATCTGTACAACCATCAGTCTCTGAGAATCAAAGTAGCAGCATGATTTTCCCCAGCGTAAACCGTGTCTGATTGTAACAGAAAGCTACATGGAAAGTCAATGCTCAAAATTAAAATATTTTCTTACAACATACCTGTCTCAGCTCTGTTGTTGGACCTTTTCCTACATCCAAGGCCACTTTAAGAGGTGCTAAACAAGGATGAAGCTTAAGTACCTAATAATTTTACAAAGAGTAACAAATTACTAAATGTATTTAGTGTGAAATTCTAAACAGATCTGGGAAATATTATTTTTTTTTTCATTGAAATTACTGTTCTAAACATGCAAAAATTTTCTCATAGCAGAAAATTCTGAATTAGAAGCAAGGTGTATTTTATATAACTAACACAGGCACTAGCTAGGTTAGTGTGGCAGAAATGTCTCCATTCTGACTGAGCCCAAGAAAAGAGATGAAGTTTTGTTAGCAGAGTTCAATCACCTTTAATGGAGCCAGAGTGATGAGAGACAGCCCAGCAGACTGTTCCCATCCAGTCTACTGCCTGTTCTTACAGATCAAATGGCTGTTCTGATTAACAAGTGCTGTCTGAAAGCTGGCATGCTAACTCCAGAAAACCAGGGTAAAAGTGGGAACAAATGATGGTCCTTGGGGAAATGCCCCACTGCCACCTGCAACGCACTTTTTCTACTCTTCTCAGCAACCTTCAAATGCTGCCGGAAGAAACAAACTCCTCTTGCCCACACACAGCAGTTATATTTCAATTCCTCTTAACCCCTTCATCACCTGCATGGCAAGAACCTACCTTCTCAGCAGAACAGGAAAGGTGACTGCAAAATGAGACAAAAATCGCTTGTGTGGGTGAGAACTGCAGAAGCAGCCCAAGGGGCCAGCCAGCCTATTGCTGCCCGTGAGAAGGGAGCAGAGGATGGAAATGGGGAAAAAGGAGGTACTTCCATGCTTGGAAACATTGTCTGTGGGTTCTGTACTTAGACCTGCCCCTGCCTTCCATCATCCATTCTTCCTCATACTTTCTACAGAAAGTTACCTTTCTCTGTGAGTTTTTCTTTTTTGTTAGTGGATTCTCAGCTAGCTGTAGAGAATCAAAGAGATACGCTAACGCTCCTCGGTCCAGATTTCCACTCACAGACAGAACATGAGGAATAACATTCTTCCTTCCATCTCGGCCCTGAAGAAAAAAAAAGACCACCACAAAGGGATACCTCAAAATACTGTCTTCAAAGGGCCTTTTGTTTACTTCAAAGGTATAATAAGGTATTGAGCTCAAGCACCCTTATTACATTTAAAATACAACTGTAGATTTATAAGATACCAGTCATCTTAAAAGTGTAACAGCAACTAGATAAGGTTGAAACACTGGGGAAAGCACAAGATGAGAGGCAGATGGTATTATTTTCTTGTCCTGCCTCTCTGATCATAAATTTAAATCTATGGCAAATCCACTTGAAAATCTGCATTTTCTTTTGGAGGTTTGTAGGTTATTTCCAAGTTATCACAAGGATTTGCCCCCACATTTTGAGAAATCACTACATAAACCACAGTTGTGTAGATTACACGCAGTCTTTTGCCTTTGGTATAGAAATAAGCTGCAAAACCAGGAAACAGACAAAACTGTGATGAGGGGAAGGTTGCAATTTACTGGTAAAATACCCAGTTACTCTCTTTTTATCTGTTCAGTCTGACTTTTCAAACATTGCCATTGACTAGAAGTTTGCCCCTCTCCAATATATTCAGTGGAAAGGATTCTCTCTGGTCCATTCCCCCTTCTGAGTGTGGTAACTTGTGCAGTGTTTGTAATACATTAATCCACATAAACGTCTACATATATGGAACTGGACAAGCTACAAAAAGAAAAAACATTTACAGGTTCTTTTTGATGTGAACTAACACTGCAACACACAGACCGAGTTCATCTCAACATTTACTCACAGATGCAAGTAAAGGCCAAGCAACTGACTACAGCCATCTTATCAATATAGCCCAATTCTAATTTCAAAGCATTAATGCCTTGCAAAAAAAAATCAACCCAAACCACTACTTATCTGCTTTTCACAAGGTCTGACTGCAGAGTATCAATTGTACTGTTTTTACAACAAAACAATAAAAAGATAGTCACATACTAAGCAACTCGACCAGCAAAGAAACTATTCCTCTCACACGTTATCATTTTTATCAAAAAAGATTTTAATACAGTAAAGCTTACAAGTAATTTTGAACTATCCCCTGGATACATCTGTAACAGTTCAGTATCACCAAGGTTCTTCAATGTTTCTATTGTTTCTGTCCCCCAAGGAAAGCTGTAATGTAAATTAAATCCTCTTCTTCCTTCTTCATCCTGAAAGTCACTGCTGCTGAAGTTTGATGGGCCTACTGCAAACTGAAAATTAAAGATATAAGAGGTGATCACTACTGTGCATGCTGTATTAATTACAAAAGACAAGTCTATAGTGCAAGCTGAACTCTGTGATTTTCAGCAAGAGATTTTTATAAATTACAGCCCAAATTTCTTTATTCTTTTACGGCATTTTGATCTCAAATCACAAACACAAAGCATTTGCTGTTCTGCAAGTCACGTTATAAACTACTTAACAGGCTTGTCATAAACTTAAGTAGTTTTTTGGTTTCTCACAAGTATTTCAGTGACAGGCAAGCAACATAACCCCATAAAACCTACCAGGTTGTCTATTCCCCCTCTGAGATAGAAAGGAGCAGGACAAGGCATCCCACTGCTGTTACCTTTCTCCACCATTGGAGCCTCTGGCGTAACCAGTAATCAAGCCACTGTCCTGCAGTTCTGGGAGAGCTAAACCATGCAAGCAAAGACGTGGTCCTTTCGCCTGTTCTTTAAACAATAGCAAGGTCAGCAAGTTAACTCCTTCAAAAATAACAGGGGAAAAAGCAAGAGACAACATTCAAAAATAATCCAAAAGTGAAACAAGTGCAAACAGTTTGTTTAAGTGGGAAAAGGGATTAATCCCTCTATTACTGTACCTTCTAAGGTTTTTGTTGTGTGGTTCACTTTCTGGAATAGAGTGAAAGCACACTCCAATTTGAGCAAGGCCACAAGGCAGTCTTCTGTTCACCAATTCTAAGCAGCTAACATATTGTGCCAAAACACCTGTCAAAAGACAAATTACTGATTTTAGTAGCCACAGGACAAATTTTAATTTTTAAATTCTACTGGCAGTGAATGTAACACATACAATACACGCGCTGTTTAGATGTGCAGTCCCTCTGCTTTGCACAGCTTAGCTCAGCAGCCTGTAACCCGATTTCTCTAAGTAGTCTGACAAGTCTAGTTGGACTTGATGGTCTTAGAGGTCTTTTCCAACGTTAATGATTCTATGATTTTAAGTGAGATTTTAATGTGTCTTTCCCCTAATTACAAGGGAAAGCACCCGATGTGCACTCTGGCATTCATGCTGCTCAAATCCTTGAAAAGGACACAAACTCACAGCATGTGGATGAAACTTTCCCAGCACATTAACGCAACTGGAAAATTCCTTTAAACAAATGCAGCTTCTTTGCTCCCAGCAACAAAAACGCGAGCAGCCATCTATGCCGTCCAGAGCTCTCCAGACCCCCGCCTCACCCCTGCGGTGACGGGGTTCGGCGCAGTGACCTACCGGGAAGCAGGCTCTCACGCAGCATCCCCGCGCTCCTCAGCACTTCTTCCAGAGGCGGACCGCCAGGCTCCTGGCTACAGCCCCTGCCCTG
>NW_010333963.1:0-5356 GCF_000700745.2 Antrostomus carolinensis
TCCACCAATTTGTAGGGTCCAAGCTCCTGTAGGGTCCAGCTCACTTACCAACTCTTCCTTCACAGATGGCAGGTCTTTGTTTGCATTAACCTGGATTTTTGAGCCCAACAGTACTGGTTAAGACAAGGGTGAAGAAAGCATTGAGAACCTCTGCCTTTTCTGTGTTGTTGGTGACTCATTCATCTCTCTTGTTTCACAGTGGGACAATATTTTTATTTTGTCCCTGCTTCTTGTTTATATACCTGAAGAATTATTTTTTTGTAGTTTTTGACACCTCTTGTCAATTTCAATTTGAGCTGCCCTTTGTCATTTCTAATTGCATCTTTGCATGGCCTGGCAATGTTCTTGTAGTTCCCCATGGTTATTCATCCACTCTTCCTCCTCTGGTTTTGAACAAATCCATAAGCTCACAGGAAATCCAGGAGGGTCTCTTGCTCTATCTTTAAAGAGGATGAACTGTTTTTGTGTTTCCAGGAGTGTTCTTGAAAAGCTGCCAGCCCTCGCTAACTCCTTTATCCTGCATGTAAGCTTCCCACAGAATCCCTCCCAACTGAGCTCTCAGTGATCTAAACTTTGCTTTTCTAAAATCATAGAATCATAGAATCATAGAATGGTTTGGGTTGGAAGGAACCTTAAAGATCATCTAATTCCACCCCCCCTGCCATGAGCAAGGACCCCTTCCACTAGACCAGGTTACTCAAAGTCTCATCCAGCCTGGCCTTAAAAATGTCCAGGGAGGGGTCATCCACTGCTTCTCTGGGCAACCTGGAACAGTGTCTGGCTACCCTCACAGAGAAGAACTTCTTCTTAATATCTAATCTAAACCTACCCTCTGCCAGCTTAAAGTCATTTTCCCTTGTTCTGTCATTAACTGCCCTTATAAAAAGTCCCTCCCCAGCTTTCTTGTAGGCCCCCTTCAGGTACTGGAAGGCTGCTATAAATGTCCCAGGAGCCTTCTCTTTTCCAGGCTGAACAGCCCCAACTCTTTCTGCCTGTCCTTATAGGAGATGTGCTCCAGTCCTTGGATCACCCAAATCTAAAACCTTTGTCTAAGTACTAACCTTCAATGTGCTCAGCGTTATCTTAAACTCCACAATATTGTGATAACTGCAGCCAAGGCTGTCACTAACCAAGATATTATAAAGCAAGTTTTCTTGGTTTCTGAGTAGCAAGTCCAGCAGTGCTTCATTCCTGAAATTGTACATGTCCTGGTTTTGCTAGGATGGAGTTAATTTTCTCCTTAGTAGTTAGAATAGCTGTGTTCTGGTTTCAGTGTAAGACTTGTTATGAGAAGAACATTGATAAAAGTACCAATGTTATTAGATGCTGCTGGAGCTCAAGGTCACTGTGTTTGGCTGGTTCACAGCTGCATTAGGACTGGGAAGGAAAAGCTCAATGAATAGCAAAGCCCAGAACTGGCATTTGATTTGCCAATGAAATATTCCATATCGTATCCCATCATGTTTAGTATATTACCTGGGGCTGACTGGAAAGTGGGGGGATTCTGTCTGGCTGTCTCTTGGGATCTCACTCTTCTGGGATTGTGGCTTCAGTTTGGGATTGTTGCTCCCCTGGGATTGTCATGTGGGAACAGGCCAGGCTTAGTCGGCGGGTGGTGAACAGTTGCTCTGGGTTATCACTCATTGGAATATTTTATTACTGTTATCGTTATCACTACTTCTTATCTAAACCTACAAGCCGCCTGATCCTTGACCTCCAATCCGCTCCCCTATTCCCTGGGGGTGGCAGGGAAGTGGGTGAACAGCTATGTTGGCTGCTGGCCGAGGGCTAGCCCAGTGAAATTATCACAGCACGTAATTGTTTCAGGAAACAGCCCTCTACACATTCCAGGAGTCTGATGGATGACATGTGAACTGCTGTACTGTTCTTCCAACAAATGTCTGGGTAGTTGAAGTCACCCATAAGAATCAGATTCCATCTACCGAAAGCTTGTTTAAGTGGCCCAAGTATTGCTTCATTGGCCTTATTTTCTTAGTTTGGATGTCAGTAGCAGATGCCCATTGTAAGATAGTCCCTTGGAGAAGACCCCTCTGATCTTGATCCAGAACAATTCAATAGTGTTTCCATAATCACGGTAGCTGACTTCTATGTATTCAAGATTCTCTTTGACATAAAGTGTGATTCCTTCACCTCTTCTTCCCTGCCTGTCATTACAAAATAACCTATAAGCATCCATTGTGATCCTCCAGTCATGTGAGTTGTCTCACCATGTTTCTGTTATTCCTATGACATCATAACTTCCTGACACAGAGGTCCAGTTCCTCATGTTTGTTCCCCAGTGTAATGGTTTCACTGGGCTAGCCCTGGGCTAGCAGGCAACACAGCTGTTCACCCACTTCCTCCCCACCCCAGGGGATAGGGGAGAGGATTGGGGGAAAGGATTAGGAGGCTTGTAGATTGAGATAAAAACAGTTTAATAATAGAAATAAAAGAAAACTTAAAAAAAACCCAAAACCTAAACAACTAGTATTAAAATAGTAGTGATAATGATAGCAGTAATAAGATATGCAAATGAGTGATAACCCAGTGCAACTGCTCACCACCCACTGATAAGCCCGTCCCGTTCCCGGATAATGATCCCTGAAGAGCAACAATCCCGAACCGAAACCACAATCCCAGAAGAGCAAGAGCCCAAGAGAAAACCTGTGTGAATCCACCCCCCCTTTACAGTCGTCCTGGATAACGTACTACACATGATGGAACATGATATGGAATATTTCATTGACACATCCAAATGCCAGTTCTGGGCTTTGCTATTCATTGAGCTTTCCCCTCCCAGTCCTAATGCAGCTGTGAACAGCCAAACACAGTGGTCTTGAGCTCCAGCAGTAACTAATAACATTTGTACTTTATTAATGATGTTCTCAAAGCAAGTCTGAACTGAAACCAAAACACAGCTCTTCTAACTACTGAGAAGAAAATTAACTCTATCCTAGCAAAACCAGGACACCCATAAATATAATGTCTCATAAATATACCTTTGTTTCATACTTATTATTTAAACTTTAGAACACAAGATGGCTTTTCTTATCTGAGGTTACAGTGTGCAGATCAACTACATGTAAAGCAGAGAAGTTACTTTTTAGAGGAGTAATAATAAATATTTGAGCTAAAACCAGATGATAAATACACACTAAGACCATAGGTTATTTAACAGAAATTGTTTAGGCTCACAGTGGCATTAGTAATGGCTTTGGCCCCTGAACAATTGTTCTTTTTTCAGTTTAGTTTGTGTAACATGTAGAGCCTTAAGATTTGTGAATGTGTTTACTTGTCAGCAGTATTCACAGAAGATAGTATAAGTTGCGACTGTCTATGGCAATCGCTGAGACTGTTTGAAAGAACCTGTCATTGTAAACATCAGCCAGTAAATTACAGGATAAGATGTTTAACAATCTTTTCCAGCATGGTGAATGAACAAGACGGTGTCAAAAGACTGAATACACTATAAGCTCTGAATAGAGATGACATCAGGCAGAATCAGACTATAATTTAGTTTGGAAGAGACTTCTGAATGTCCATGGTCCAATTCCTCACTCCGAGCTGTGTCAGATGAGATCTGGCTGCCCAGATCTTTGTTCAGTTAAGCTCTTATTCATAATATATTATCAGGATCTCCCTTGCTTTACTTTTTCTCTGTTGCATTTCATTGTGCCACTGCATAACTCCAAAGAGGTTTATAAATACCTGGTGAGATATACTCCATCAGGGACTATTTATAGATATATTACACTGCAGTGCAGCAGTCAGGCCAGGATGTGCATATTAATGTAATTTTAACCTAATTATATTCCCTCTTTCTGACTGTTATATCTAATACAGGTGGAACAATGCTCCTTGGACTTAGTGCCAAAAAACAACAGAGGCACATTCTGTTTTGTGCTAGATGCAAACCTTTGTTTTATAATGCATAGGATACATGTTGTTACAAACACATAACAAAACACAGTGAAACACATATCTGTACACATACACAGGCACACACAAAAACATTTGCAAACTTACAGATCTGATGTCTCAAAAAGCATAACAGAACAAAAAATGGTACATCAGTGTGTTTCATATCAGCTTTACAAGAGGTTGTTTAACAATGCAGTTTTTTCAGTTATTACTTGGCTCCATATATCTAGATCAAGACTTCTCTCACATCCAAAGCACAGACTTGAATCTTCCAGCATCCAGGCAAGTTGAATAATGCAAAATCTTTGATAAACAGGAATCCATTTTTACAGATAAAACTACTTTTAGAAACTATTTGTACCAAGAGACACATGGTCTGTTTGACAGGAGAATTTGTTCAGATCAAGCCTGATATGACATGAAATCCTTTCAAAAATTAAAAACAATGCTTTGTATTTCAATACATAAAAGTTTAAGCCTAAAACTTATGGTCATAATAGTAATGAAAACAGGACAAAAAAAATTGCAAACATGGAGAAATAACATGGTAAGCATCAGAGTGTAAGGAGTATCAGAAAGGTTAGAAAAGAAATAGAAATACAACACAAAAATATATAGTAATTTTATTATTCAAAACAGAGGTGGGAATGCAGCAACTGAACATTTCTGATGTTTATATTTATTCACTATTAAGACAAAACAAGCAGCTATATCATCAAAGATACATTCAACACATGATTCACCTAATAATTCCCTGATAAATGTTGAGAAAAGCAGTGCTGATTCTAAAAGAAAAGATCACATTTTATGTTGATGAACTGTAAGCAGCTTACTACCATCATCAACAGTATATAAATGAAATACGTATATTTATTTAAATGGGCAAATAAGCATGCTTTCTGAACATTAATATTGGCAAAGCTTAATAAGCTAAAATAAGTAAGAAAAAATGTATATTTTTATATATTTTTACAAAGTATGTAACAGACTTTGATTATCTTTATTTTTTCATATTTATTCCAGAAAGATCAAATTAGAGGACAGAACTAGTTTTAAAACTATTTTTTGTAGTTTAACAACTATAGTGTTAAAGGATGTTAGGAGTGTGGCCACCTTCTCCAGACACTCCAGCCCAGGACTCCCCCTGCCTGGCTTCTGGAGCCCCTGCCCAGGCTGCAGGACATGGCTGCTGCTTTCCCAGTGGAGGTTTGACCAGTCTTAAAGCTGCGCACAGGGGATACACACACCAGGGACACTGACACAGCCCATCACACAGACTGACACAGAAAACTGCCACGGGAATCGGACAAACCACAAGGACAACCACTTCCCCTCCTCCTCCTGTAGTTTATAGAATCATAGAATCATAGAATGGTTTGGGTTGGAATGGACCTTAAAGATCATCTAGTTCCAACCCAACTACCATGAGCAGGGA
>NW_010333963.1:5783-9484 GCF_000700745.2 Antrostomus carolinensis
CTTTAGGAGAGCAGAGGGGGAGAACCACCTCCCTTGACCTGCTGGCCACGCTTCTCTTGATGCAGCCCAGGATACGGTTGGCCTGGTCTGCAAGCTCACATTGCCGGCTCAACCACACTTTTCCAGTTTCTTGATAGTCTATCAAATTAATGTGAGTGTTGGGGTTTGTTTCTTGTTCTTGTCTCCATGTTTGTTTTGCCAAGTCTGTGTTTCCACGTATTTTGTTTCTGGTTTCCTTTTATTGCTCTTTATTTTCCCAATTGCCAGTGTTCCCTATCAGCTAATCCTATTGAAAGAAACATTCTTGGACTCTCTCACATCCTCATCAATGAGTGTGGTTTGTGTACATACATGTTCTTGTTTCTGGCTTCCCTCTTTTCTTATTATCCCTTGTTGAACTGAAACAGGACCTTGACCAGATACCCTTACAGGAGCAGACAGTCTTGTTCTATAAACCTTTACATATACTGTTTACAAAGTGCACCACAAGAAAACTACTGCAGTAATATCCTGCCACTCCCATCCCAAACTGTGACATGAGTTTTGCAGCTATCATCACCCTTACACTCAGCAAAAGATATCCTGACTCCATACGCTAAGAGACACCACCTCTATCTCCTCTGATTCATGTAGACTTGCTGTCTTTATAGGCCTACAGCAGCTGAAAAGAAAGCTAATATAAATTAGATTCTTCCTCTGCATTAGTGGATGATGATGCACAAGCAAGCCAGGATCAAAGTTATTACCTCAAAGTACTGAAGCAGGTTCAAAATGGTCTCCAAAGTACAAAACTGGTAGTTTTAAAAGGACTAAAGGTTTGGGTTTTTTTCTTTTTGTGGGGTTTTTGTGTGTGTGTGGTTTGGGTTTTTTTTGTTTGTTTTCCTGTAGTGGGGCCAAGCACATAAAGGATTATCCTGGAACAAGGTCATTGCTTCTAAACAGTCAGTAACAAAGCAATGGGAATACTTAGAAAACCTCAACATTTTGGTCAGAAACAGAAGAGAGAGAAAGTTTCTACCAACCTGGTTGGCAAAACTTTCAAAAGAAACAAAAATATCTGTGCATCTCTCCATCTCAATTCCTTTCTTATCATATGTTTTGGGGAAGAGAAAGAAAGGAAAGGGATACAATTTTGCATTTTACTTCTTTGCAGGAGAGCCATTTGCACAGAATTTTTTATTAAAAGTTCCCAACATCTTTTGAAAATTGCAGAAGGTATGCATGCACTAGAAGGTGCACTGATGTGTTTTCCTTCCTATACTAAGACACAAACCATACACTTGTTACTGTGTCACTCTCCTATTGTTTGCAGTTATGGCTCTTATGTTTTTATTTTTCAACAGTAACAAACCAGCTGCATTTTTCAGCTAGTATACAGTTCTTCATATTAGCTGTGTCTACAGGTAATGTATACCTTTTCTGTTTTATTAAATCAGTGGTTCTGTATGTGTAGAAGAATCACAGAAACACGGAATGTTGGGGATTGGAAGGGACCTCGAAAGATCATCTAGTCCAATCCCCCTGCCAAAGCAGGAACCTAAACGAAATTACACAGGAAGGCGTCCAGGCGGGTCTTCAATGTCTCCAGAGAAGGAGAATCCACAACCTCCCTGGGCAGCCTGTCCCAGGGCTCTGTCACCCTCACTGTAAAGAAGTTTTTTCTCACACCTAAACGGAACCTCCTGTGTTCCAGCTCACACCCATCGCCCCTTGACCTACCATTGGGCATCACTGAGAAGAGCCTGGCTCCATCCTCGTGACATTCGCCCTTAACATATTTGTAAACATTAATTAGGTCTCCCCTTAGTCTCCTCTTCTCCAAGCTAAAGAGACCCAGCTCCCTCAACCTTTCCTCATCAGGGAGATGCTCCACTCCTTTAATCATCTTGGTGGCTCTAAGAACTCATGCAAATTCTTATAGAAAGCAGAATTAAAGGTCCAAGAAACTAGAAAAGTTTAGAATTTAAAATCTTATCAGGTAGAACAAGTTATTTATTGTTCTTCTGAAAAAGCTACAGGCTCTGAGCAAAAAGAACAGTAAATATTGAAATTCTAAATTAACATTTAACTTTCCACCTCCTTCTCTCCTTTTTGGCCCAATAGACAAAGGAGAACTGGCTGAAAATTTATTCTCTAGCTCCATCTCCCAAATTTTCGCTTCTCTTTCCATTAAAAAAAAAAAAAAAAAAAAAAGCCTTCTAGATAACCAAAGACTTGGAGACACCAAAAGTGATCACAGAAGACCAAAAATGAAAACTGAATATTATGCAAAATCTACAAAATTACAATTAACATTAAAGAGAAAAAGCCTGTTGGATTTATCTTATGGTGTCATTTATGAATGCCTCAGACATGTAAGTGAAATGATATTTCTTTCTCCTTCTCCGGAGAATAAAACATATGATTTAGTACTGCTAAGCCAACAAATTGATTTAACGATCTTAAGGATATTTTTCAACCTAAATGATTTTGTGATTCCAACCTAAATGAGACAATAATGATGCCATAATGCATAGTCTTACATATCTCACTGCTCAGTTAATTAAGATTATGACTTATTTGAACCTTAGCAGATAAGAAAACAAGATATCATCACAACAGCACATCTGATAAGAGCTGTCCATCACAGTCAAATTTTGGAGGACTGCTTCTCTTGGGCTGAAATTAAAATGCTCGCATACTTAGTACCTACTGGCAACGTCCCTACTAATGCAGCCCAGGATACCATTAGCTGTCTTTGTGGCAAGGACCTATTTTTGGCTCATGTTAAATTTGGTGTCCACAAGGATTCCCGGGTCTTTTTTCTGCCAAGCTGTTTTACAGCTGAACAATCCCCAACATATATTAGTGTCTGTCCTTCTCAGGTGTAAGACTGCGTTTGCCATGGTAAATCCTCATGAGGTTCTTGCCAGCCCATTTCTCCAGCATTCCCAGGTCTCTCTGGATGGCAGCACAGACCCCTGGTCTACCAACCACTCCTCCCAGTTTTGTGTAATCTGTAAACTTGCTGAGGGTACACTCTGCATAATCTTCTAAATTATTAGTGAAGATGTCAAATGGCATTGGACCCAGTACTGACCCCTGGGGTATACTGCTGGTTGCTGGCCTCCAAGTAGGGGTTTTTTTCCCATTCATCACTACCCTTTGGGCCTGGACATTCAGTTAGTTTTCAGTTCACCTCACTGTCTACTCACCCAACCCACCTCACTGTCTGCTCATCCAGCACATACTTCAACAGCTTAAGTCATCTGACAGATTTCTTAACACCAGAAACTATCATCAGCTCTTCTCCAAGTCTGCCTACTCTTGTCATACTCACATGTAAAAAGAAAAGAAAACAATCTGCAGCCAACCTTTTAACAGTAAAATATCAAAAGATGGAAGTGTACGGAGTCAAAAGCAGAAAATTGTAGAGGTTATGTTGGAGTACATTGTATATCAAGTTGCTTTCAGCCTGACTTGAGAGGAAATGTCATGTATGAGATCCTATGTATGAGTAACTGGCAGCTAAATTTCCAACCAAAAAAATGAATACAAATAGTACCTTCCAAGCATAGCTTCACACACTGCCACTCCACTCCTTAGTTTGGCACAGACAGGAAATTTGTTAAGCTGTCAAATATCTGAGCTATTCTGGAACTCCCTTCCCTTCCCTTCCCTTCCCTTCCCTTCCCTTCCCTTCCCTTCCCTTCCCTTCCCTT
>NW_010333963.1:9747-16770 GCF_000700745.2 Antrostomus carolinensis
CTATTCTGGACCTCCCTTCCCTTCCCTTCCCTTCCCTTCCCTTCCCTTCCCTTCCCTTCCCTTCCCTTCCGCTTCAGCTGTTGGCAGACCCCAATATACCCATGATGGGGCTAATCCATGACGTCAGAGCTGTTCCCCCTCGAGGTACACACCATGGAGGCATCAGTGCAGCACTAGGCAGGCTCAGGAGACCAAGGCTGCACAGGGCTGCTTATCAGACTCCTGTATGACAAGTTGTCACCAGATCAGCTCTGCAGCAAGGCAGGGGCGAAATTCAACCTGACATGACTATTTCATAGCAAAGTATACAGCAAGACAAGTAGATTCCCAAGAAACACATCAGTAGGCAAAAATCATGACCATATGAAGTTAGGTTGACCCAGAAATGCCAAGAACTTGTCAATCTTCACAATTCCGTAGAAAATACAGATTTTGGGGCAGAATGGGGGAGACAGATTTCACTACACCTGGTAGATGCTATGCATTTCTGTGCTCATTAAAAAGAATATATATAGCAAAAAATGGAACTGGATTTGAATATCATGTTTTTTTCAAATTGGTTATTAGCTAGTCCATGTAGTTATGGAGATGCTTTTAACCATATTTAGCAGGGAAATTTGATAGAAAAAATAAACTATGTCATTAGAACATCTTTTGTGTTAAAAAGCAAAAATATCTCAGGTTTGAAGCATTATTAGTGTTGATCTCACCATTAATTTCTAGTGACTAACCTGCTAATTAAAATCACTTACTGTTTATTTACATGTGATTTCAGGCTTCTGAATTTGAATACATCTTTTCCTGTAGTCTGTAAAATTGATTTTTTGGGAGACTGCAGTAGATCCTACTGGTTTTCACTGCAGCACAAGTTCCCCCGGGATTAATTTTTTGACCATGTGTTTTTATCAACCAGCTTTAAGGTCAATTACTGAACTGGGGGAGTGTTCTTTTTTGGACATTTTATGCCTAAGCTGTGCACAATTATGTGGATTATCCTGATTAGTATCGTGCAGGTCTTTGCCTTAAGTGCTGATGAGTATAGGTGGAGACAGAAGTAAACCAGAGTTAATGGAATAGAATTAAAAGGATAATAAACTTTGTTGTACCTAATTAATTGCCTAACAGCTGTAGTTTTCTCTGTCACTTCCTCCTTTAGGAATATTACAGGGAACTCTAGGGAATTTAGAAACTTGTTGTATTCGTAAAGCAAAAACTAAATATGAATTTGAGATCTATAAAGCAAAAATATAAGTTTAAATTTTTATGACCTAATTAAAAGATAAATTACTGGAAATTTAGTACTTCTCCAATTATGCAATAATTTGTAAAATAGAGGCTATAGTAGAAGAAGAGCAAAAGGTAAGCAGTGAGGGTGCTCAGGAATTACAATGCTGGCTCTAGCGTTGAGTTTTATATGACTTCGGGTTAGTTAATTGTCTGCTTTTTCCTGTGTAAAAGCATTGTAATAACATCACAGGAGGCATGGGACTCATTAATACTTGTAACATGCTTTGAATACTAAGTTATGAAATGTGATTAGTGTTATCACTAAAATGAATATATCTCCTCTGGGGTATTTAGTCCTGTCACCATCAAGCTCTCCCTTGCTGTGATGAGAATTTTTCCTGTTGGAAAAATTTGAAAAAAGAATTTCAAAAATTTACTTTGAGAATTAAACTTTTTTTTATTTTTAAAATTGTTATATTATTGGGGGAAGAAGTAGAAATAAAATAAAACTATGACAAATAGAATAGTTATAGAAAACAGTTAGATAAGAAGAAACATTAGAAAAGTCTGTTTGGCTGAGTAGAGGTTTGCTTTCAGTATCTATGTGTCTAAATTTCTGAAACAAAAAATTCATATTTGGTGAATTTATACTTGTTCTGTGCTGAAGTGGAACTTATTTCTATCAAACACACACACAAAAAAATTACCATACCTAATTCGGAGAGGGTAAGAATAGTCATTTTTTTATTACTAGACTATTTTTTTTTCCTTTCTTTTTTTTGGATATTTTTAAGGCCAAATCTTTCCATTTTAAGGAAGTTTATGTTTGGCATGAATAAGTCTCTCACTGAGGAACACATCGAACTTCACAGAACGTCATCTGTTTTAAAATGCTTTAGATGCTGAAAAATTAATTTATTTTAAGGTGTAATAAATTAGTAAAGGAAGGAGTGTACCTGTGGGCTACACAGACTCTGAACTGCCACAACAAGTCTAGGAGCATATTTTGGCTGCAGGTATGTGAGATGGGATAAGATGATGCAACTATAATTGCATTGGTCTAAAGATGCTACATTGATATTTGTTTAAATAGTGTAATTATTCTTACTTGAAAGTACAAGATTTGATTTTGCTACAGGATTTATTTTAGTAATTGTGCTGCAGTGAACTACAGCAACTTCATTAAGGGAAGAGAGCTTCTGGAAAGGACAAGTATTGTCCACCTTATGCATATTTTCTGCACATCCACATAAACTTGTTCAGCCATTTCAGTTCTCATATTTCCATAATCCTACCACAGACAGTGTTTGAAAGCAGACATCAGTTTAATTCTGAGTTTGATAAAAAAAGTGATCTGCTAAACAGATTTGGGCAAGAAGGAAGTCAGGGAAGAGAAGTGGCAGATCATGAGAAACCAGTGAGGAGTGAGCTAAAAATGAGAGAAGTGGAGGGTAGTTGTGAAATACTAAGCAGCACAGTAAAGGTAACTCTACTTACTTCATTTAAATATTCCTAATGAGCTCTGTTGGAAAACTGATTCAGAAGCAAGGCTTTGCTAAAAGGAAGAGAGTGAGTATCAACTACATAAAGGATAATTCATAGTTTTACTAGAAGTCAGAAGTAAAAGTATTAAAAGGATTGAGTAGCTATTATAGTTGAAGTAGGAATTTGTTTACTTTCACTAGTACTCTTTGTTACAACAGGCAACTCACACTAGAGTATTCAGTGTTATTGAAAATCCACAGACGGTTCTGTGAAATAACAATTCCCCATCCCCTGTTTAATTCAAAGATTTTACCCAAAAGCACTTTACTTTACACGAGTTACAATATGTAAGGAATAAGGACATTAATGTGAGATGTTGCATATATTTCTATTATTTTATTAGGAAGTTACCATGTCTGATAACTGAGTGTACATCTGTCTGATAATTACAACTTAAGGTACTGCTGCTGTTTACAGGCATCCAATAGCAATGTACAGGAATGCTATTAAAGCATTAAAAAGAAGCAATAGTTATCAAAGCTACTTCTTTCTTAAAAGTCTGAATCACTTACTTTAACGCTTAGTAAGTAATTTCAATAATAGAGTCACACGGGTTTACTTAAAGAATTTAATAGGTTTTGCAAATGTAATCTCATATTTGATCTAGGTTCACCAGTAATACGTTCTTGCTGACAACATAAAAATAATATTTTACTCCATTGCTGAATGAAAAGACATCTTTGGCTTTTAACAACCATACAACCTGTATCTGAACAGAGCTCTAGATGTTGTGCTTAGCAACGTCTTTGACAGTGTTGTTTAACAATGTTGTACAGCACACTGATTAGCAAACAGCATGTGTCAAGGCTTCTTAACCTGGAAACCTCATCAGTCCTATGTTGTGAAGTTGTATTGTAAATCTTAAAGGATTTGTGAGACGCAAAAATAGCATTTCTCACTGAGAGTTGACTGCATGCTTAGCATAGGAACAATATTATTCGAAGAAGAGTATGGGGTGTTTGACAGATAATTTCTGTTATACACTATGGGCAGAAAGCTGCAATACATGTTACGTTTTTAAGAAAGCATTTGTAAGATCTGGATGAGGATAAGATAAGAAAAATAATAAAGCTAAGAAAAATACTGACTACTTTACAATTTACACCGTCTAACCTGAAAATAGGATTGTTTTGTTTGTTTCTCTCCAGAAAGTGAAAATTGATGTTACAGCTGGGTGAAAATACAATGACGTTAGTAGTGAATTCTGTTTTTATTCTTCATGGAATGTGCCTTCCAGATCCTTAACTGATGTTTCAAATTACTTTACAATTTTGCCTTCACATTAAAGCAAATCTCAGTTTGATGGATAACAACTAACCTAATAAAATACTACTAAATTAAGTTTTAAAAATATAGGTTAGTTTATTACCTGCATAATAATATTATCGATGACTCACTGTAGCTGCTTTTGTTTCTGTAACTATGCATACCACTAGGTAATACTCACCAATTCTCAGTTAACAGGAGCTAGGGATGGTAACATGTCTGTAGTCACTCATTCAGTTCAACACGAAGTTTACCCAGCCTCCCTTTTACACCAAAAATGGAAAAAGAGACTTGTAGAATTTTTTTTTTTTTTTTAACCATTTCCACTATTAGAAAATGTCCTGTGCCTGCATGAAGCTCTTTGTTGGCTTTTTCTAGATTACTTAAACTACAGTTGCAACCCTTAACATCCAAAGTAGTTATATACTAAATATGTTGTTAATTTCCAGAAAAAAATAACTTGCAATTAAAGATATCAAATTTTAAGGTACCAAATTTTTCTCGAGTTTATTTGAACTATTTTAGATTTCTCAGTGATTTTTTGTGAAATGGAGACACCAGAGGGGGAGCCTAACTGCTGGAGACCTCATATAAATGAAGGAGGGATAGGAAGATTACATTTGTCAATGTACCATTTTAAACAGCCAAAACTGTGTAAAACCTTTTTCATGTAGTAACATTACAGTAGGTGTTCTCCTCAGCTGGTTATATGTGGTGACTTCAATTCCTTTGTACAGCTGTTGTTTTTTCCATATGAGCCAACATTTTGGTTCAGGGCTTGGTTGTAACCCCATACCTTGACCGTGTTCTGTTGACTGGGGACCTCTGCCAGAATGCCAGTGGTATGAAGCCCATCACACCAGAGGTTCCTGCCTGTCTATCTGAAACAGTAATTGATTTTTTCTTACCAAATTATTTGGCACAGAGAATTTCAAACTATGACTATTGAGATTTAAAAGTGTTCCTAGTTGATCAAGGGAAGCCAGTCAATGCAATCTTTTTGGATTTCAGTAAAGCCTTCAATACTGTCTCTCACAGTATCTTCCTGGACAAAATGTCCAGCATACAGCTGAATAAACACATACTGCTATGGGTGAGAAACTGACTGACGGGTTGGGCTTAAAGGGTTCTAGTCAATGGGGTTACATAGGTCACTAGCGGGGTCCTGCAGGGATCCACCCTGTGGCCAATGTTCTTTAATATCTTCATCAACTACTTGGTTATAGGACTCGAAGGACTGCTAACTAAGTTTGCTGATAACACCAAATTGGGAGGTCCTGTGGACACTCTAGAGGGCAGAGAGGCCTTGCAGAGAGATCTAGATAAATTGGAAAGCTGGGAAATCACCAACTACATGAATTTTAATAAGGGCAAGTGCTGGATTTTGCACCTGGGACATGGCAACCCTGGACACACATACAAACTGGGGAATGAGAGGCTGGAGAGCAGAGAGGGACTTGGGAGTTCTGGTCAATGGCAAGTTGAACATGAGCCAGCAGTGTGTCCTGGCTGCCAAGAGGGTCAACCATGTCCTGGGGGGCATCCAGCACTGCATTGCGAGCTGTTCAGGGGAGGTGATAGTCCCATTCTACTCTACACTGGTGTGACCTCACCTGGAGTACTGGGTTCAGTTTTGGGCACCACAGGTATAAAAAGGATATAAAGTTACTAGAGAGTGTCCAGAGGAGGACCACTAAATTGGTGAAGGGTTTAAAGGGTAAGCCGTATGAGAGGCTGAATTTGCTTGGTTTGTTCAGCCTGCAGAAGAGGAGACTGAGAGGAGATCTCATAGCGGTCTAGAACTTCCTCACAAGGGGAAGAGGATGGGTAGGTCCTGATCTCTTCTCTCTGGTGACTAATGATAGGACCAAGTGAAATGGCAGGAAGATGTGCCTGGGGGGGTTTAGGTTGGACATTAGGAAAAGGTTGTAGTGTTCCAGAGGGTGGTGGAGAACTGGAACAGGCTCTGCAGGGAGGAGCATTTGGACAATGCCCTCAGACAAATGTTCTGAATCTTATGACTGTCCTAAGCTAGGGCAAGAGTTGGTCTTGATGATCCTTGTGGGTCCCCTCCAACTCACAACATTCTATGATTCCTCTATACTGATGAGAATACTGTTTTCCAAAGGGTGGGACAATGGTCACCACATTTGAAAATCAGAATTCCTGTTGCTGCACTTTTCTTTGGTCCCAGGCACTACAGCTACTGCTAAATTGAGCCATATTTCTTGTCTGTTAGGCTCTTTGGAGAACCTATTATTTTTAATATAACTGTGTTTTGTCCCACTTTCAAACATACCAGTTTTCTAGAATTTTTTTTTTTTCAACAAATACGAGAAGTCTCTTGTGAGTTATTTTTGTGTAAATGTTCGTGAAAGAAACTTTTGTAATTCCAAGTAGCTATACAACAAGACCTCTAGTTTCAGTGAAGACTAGGAACTACAACACATTATTTTTTATGTCAAAGCATAAGACAGTTAAGTATCTTCATCAGTGTACAAAACTGGATATCAAAAATAATTGATAGTGAAGAGAGACAATCTTGTAGCAACTGAGCTTTAAACATCCATGAATATGTAATGAAGAGTCTATGTAAGTAATCATTTTAGAAGAGAAAATATGTTGTTGTTGTGTAATTCTTCAGTAATATGTTTTGAGACACCAGATTCAACACTTCATTAGTTCAATGTTGTCCGATTCTAGCTCTATTGACACTAATAGGATTAAACTGGTGTTCACCTGGAATAATGTAAAAGCAAATCAGATGTTCTATTTTCATTTTTCCTCTTTGGTTTTAAATTTATTAAAATTCCTCTTAAGAGAAAGTCAAAAGTCTGCTGGGAGCAGAGCATGTCAGAGACTTAACTTTTTTCACTGAAACTGTCAGCTTCAGCACAAAGATAATCTGTAGAGACAAAGTAACGCTTAAGAACTATTCCTCAGTCTTTTTCTCTTCTTTCTCCTGTAATGTTTTGTCGGGGGGGG
>NW_010333964.1:0-27808 GCF_000700745.2 Antrostomus carolinensis
CCAACCCAAACCATTCTATGATTCTACATAAGTGGGACTAGACCCCAGGAGGTGGGAGCAAGGTCTTCTGACATCTACCCTGTTTATGTGACATAGGGCAGCACCTGTTCTTACATCTTGCTCTGCCAATATTTTATTTATTCTTTTCATTTATTGTACCTGCTACTACTGCCTCTCCAAAGCGCTCTCCATGAGGACTGCCCTGTGGCTATCCCAGCACAGGGTTGAAGCACCTCAGTTCTCCATTCACCCTGCAGCCCCTTGAAGGTATCACCACAGCTCCTGTGAGGGAGGTCCAGGGATTACAGTACCTGCCCCAGGCACAAGCAAGCCAAATCTGGGGCAAGTCACTTGGACCTTTTGCAATGGCAAAGACGACTTTCTCAATGTTGGTGTCTGTAAACCCAATTAACAGCGCTGCCTTATTTCACGAGGTGCCACAGTGGAAGCGGACGTGCCCTAGGGACAACTCACAGGATCAGAACAGCATCTCAGAGAGAGAAAGCAGCAGCAGACTGGGCTCATTATGAATAATTCTCTTAAAATGGAAGCAGTGCTGCCCACCTGTCCCTGGATACCTTACTTTGCTGGCACAAGCAGAAAGGGCACAGGGGACCTCAGCTAGCCCAATTTGGTTCCTGCACACTGAGTGCCCTTGTGCAAGGAAATAGTTGAGCTCTCAGAGAGCTGTATGAGCTTGACACATCACTTTTCATTTCCCTGTCACACTTCAACCAGATCATGACCTGTGTCCAAGGCATGACTCAGAACTAGGTATCTCACTACCTAAAGTCACAATGTTATCTTCTCCTGAATTTTCAAGCAAAAGAATATATGTTCCATGGGTGGGCTGTGAAGTCAAGGAAGATATTTCCCACCAAATGTGAAGTGAATTTGCCCTCTGTCTCTCAGGGTGCATTTGCCAGAGGCCAATCATTGCATTAGTATTTAGACTTCATAGCAAACCAGAGAAGAAAAACTAGGGTTGAGGATAGAATAAAATACACTTTATTGGGCACACCTGAAAGCTGGTGCCCAGAGCCACAGTTAATTTGATAAATAGTATTTTTTTTAAGTTTATAACATTAATGGGGGCTATGGGGAACAGTTCCATGATTTGAACCCAGAAACACCTCTACCTACCAGCAGATTAAACAAACATCAAAGAAGAGCTGCCAGCAATCCTCCTGACTTTCCTTCACCAGTACTGCCCTCCCTGGGGCCATGGGCCTCCTTGGTGCCAGGCCCTGGGGTGGGAGCATGGCCCCCCATGTGGGAAGAAGAGCCAGAGGTGAGCAAAGGCAGACCTTCTCCCTCTGTAGGGTGCCTTGGAGGGCTGGCAAGGAAAAGGAAGGAGCACCAGCAAGTCCTCAGGCTCCTTCCAGCTGCTGACTCAACATGGGACCAAGGTTTCAAGGTAGGAGCTGAAGGATTTGCTGGAGAATAATGTGCATTTGGAAGTGGGGTCATTAATGAATGTTGCAGGCACGTAACAAAGGGGAAACCAGAGGACTGCCATTTAGCCCCAGAAGACCAACTGAGTGGAGAACCTTGAAAGCTTCCCTAGACTGTGTAGGGAGAACTGCAGATCGTGGGGTACTGATTGTCTTCCCACTCTTGCCCTTGCCGAGGCCCATTTGAGGAGGATCATCCCTAGAGAAGGAAGAGGAGCTGTGCCTGATGTTGTCCTTCAGCACCTGTCCTGAAGGAGATGTGCAAGGGTATTTGGGCTCCCAGCAGAGCTCAGCGAGAAAACGAGGAGAAACCCACTCCAAGGGCCTGCTGTCCTTTTCATCCATAGATCTAGGCCTTTCACACACCAGCAAGTGTGGAGTTAAGACTGCAGCTGAGGTGAAATTCAAACATTTGCAAATGTGGGAATTCCCAAGGAGAGCAACCAAACTGCCTTCACTCTGCCCTCACAGCAGTGCTTTTACACAGCCTGCAGACGAGTCTGCCTCGGCCAGCTGCAACAAAGAGTTTAATCTTATCAGTGACCATAAAACCTCAAATTCCTCTTAGCAGAATTGCTGATGGGGACGGTAGTGCCAAGCCTGGCTTCGTTACAGCTTTACACAGTCAACAGGGGGGAAAAATGCTATATCACAAATTCCTGAATCACAAATTCCTGTATCACCCCCCACCTCACACAGGGAGAACAAACCCATCGGCGACTTGTCACCTTGCAGGGTCGAGTGGAATCCAAAATGTTTTTTCCCTCCATCACTTAGGGGTAGGACTTTTATGTTACTGAAGTCAAACAGGTACAATGCTTCCCGCAGGCTCATCTAAGCGCTGCAGATGCATTCTGCCCTGGCAGCAGGTATGCTTGGCTGCAGGTGTGTCCCACAGCTCCTCTGCATGGCTCCATTGGAAGGGCGAGGAGGGATCAAGTCCCTGCAGACAGAAGCTCCTGGCAAAGCCATGCTTCTCCTTGCAAAGTGCATTGAAATCAGTGATAATGGTGTACAGCTGTGGGAATGACTTGGTGATACCACTTTGGTGCTGAGAAAGCAGTGCCCCAAGTGCTCCGCTCCTGTCTGGGCTGTCTTCCACATGTGTGCAGTGCTGGAGCTGGGAGCAATGGGTAAGCTCAGGTCTCAGATATGGGGCTGGGACCTGGGTTATGCCTCAATGGCTCATTTTGGTGTTATTGTTGGGCAAAAAGGTGCAGGTAAGCATCTTTGTCTCCCACAGTCTGTCACCTGGAACTGTGAGGTCTGTTCCATGGATGCTTGGACCTCCTGCAGGAGGTAGGGTGGACTACTACCTCCACTGGCACCACGGTAACCATGACTGCCTCCTCTCCAGCTTCCTCATCCCTTTCTTTGGCCCTTTCTACCCCCAAACCCCCATATGCATGGGCCTTGCAAAGGCAAGATCAGCTTTCCTGGGCTGCACTCAACTGTCTCTCCCTCATACACCTGCCACCACCATCACCCTTTGGGCTGTTCCAGGTTTATCCCATTACCTCCCTACTGTCTTCTTTTAAGGTATTTATCTATCCCCTGCCATGACCCCACCAGTTATGCCCAGCTGTGCTCCACGCTTTCAGAAGACACAACCGTCTTTTTGTTTCCCTTGCCTCTCCCACACGGTGCATCTGTTCTCTCCTCTCAGCCCGTTAACCCACGTGTGTTTCCCTCCCTATGCACATGAGTGATCTTTACACATACACTTCTCATGCAGGGCTGTGAGACAAAGTCTGACCTCTGCTCCAGCTCAGCCTGGTCTCTAGTGGAAATACCTCACCCAAGAGCAGCAGTTTTCCCTCTGCTCTGGAGCAGATGACTCCTCTCACAGCCCACAGGGAAGACCCCCAGGATACCCAAGGATAAAGCATCCATGTGTCAGAGACCTGGAGTGACCGTGCAATGCAGACGCACTTGAATGCCCTCTGAGAACCAGTATGTAAGCAGTGCTCCCAGCTCTCCAAGGTCTCACTCCTGATGTTGATAGGAAATCACCCTGCTTATACAGGGGAGGTTGGTGGAAATACTTGGCATGCACTTCAACCATTGATAAGGCTGGACTATCTGCCAATACACATTGTGCCTCTCCCTCTGTCTGACTTGGAGTGGTCTACAGTTCTCATCACCATCGTATGTCAACACCTGTGCCTCCTGGCTCCTTCCCCTTGCCTAACCCTTTGTATGTCTTGGATTAGAGCTGCTCGGCACAGGGGTTGGCCAAGACCCCAATGCCCAGGTCCTGCGATATCTGGCTGCTTTGGGAACTGAACTGAGGAGAGTATCACAGAGGCACACAGTGCTGCTTGCAACTGCATTCAAACACGTGACTTCACTTGCAGAAGTGTACATCTAACCCTTGTTGGGCAGCCAGAGATAATAACGGGTGTCCTTCCTCCCCCTATTGCAGTCTCTGAGGTGACAGTGAGCCATCCTAATTAGGGGCTACAGAGATGACGCTTCTATGGAGAACAAGTTTTATTTATGAGCCAGATTAGGAGGCATTAATTGCTTTCTCTCCTGGTTTCTGCTCAGAAAGGTACAGTAATCACAGGAACATTTTTGACATTGTTGACATAGCTTCCCAGCCCTCCTGCTGAGAAACAGGGACTCTTGCATACTTCAAAAGGGCTTAAAGGCTCGGGTTGTGCCACCACAGTAGTAGTGCCGATCTAGGACTGGGGTGGGGGGAATTTGCATTAGAAGGATTAAATACCAGGGCTATTGTGGAATTTTAAACTGATGTTTTCCGGCTGACCACAGGCCCAGAGCTTGTGTGTGGCATGTTTGAGCCTCAAAAGTGCTCTTGATCCTCTGATCTTTTATTTCATAACATTTCTCCCCACTCCCTCCCCTCAAACGTATTTTGCTTTTCTTTTGGCTGCTGAGCAGACACACATTAGCAAAAGGAACTTGTTTGGTTGACAGTACTGAGAACAGCCTGAATCTTAGGAAAGCTTTCTTTGCATGCATTGGAAACACACAGAGTCTGGATTACTCTGGTAGTGCTGGGCCCCAGAGTAACAACAAAGTTAAAACAAGCTCCATTCTGTCCCAAGTACCCTCTGAAGCTTTGCTACAGTCCTGCACAAACACTGTAGAATGTTCTTACATCAGATTACCTTCTGAGTTGAGCCTCTTGCTTGTGGTTCATATAAAACACTCCTGGCTTTCATAGCATGATGCTAAATGAGACATTTCTTGCAGCTACATCAACATAATGCTGTCTCTGCTGATACAATCCATTTTCAAAACATCAGTCCATGATATTCCTGGCACTTCTCAAGTATCTCACTCTGCAGGAAGAGATTGATCCTGAGAGGATGCTCAGCCTCTCACACAACTGGATCAGTCATGTTCCTGTGCCAACCTGCCATCCAGTTATCATTAGACACGGGCTTGGGCTGCACACAGATTTCCTGCTGTGGTAGCAAATGGCTTCCTATTAGGTCCTGCAGCTGATTCTGGGTTAGCTCTCAGAGTAGCCAATCCCCTGCATGGCATCATGTAAGAAAAACATGGTTCTTGGAAGGGAAGGAAGTCTGGGGCTTGAGGTTTGGGTTTTCTTTCGCTCTGCACAGAGGTGAATACCCAGACTCCCAACATTAGCTTTGCCACGTGCAGCATCCCAAAGTCGTACATGACTTGCTTTGGCTTGTCGTTGAGGCAGACAGGAGGGCCAGTCTTGGCCCTTAGCATGCAGCACTGCGGTTCAGTGTCTGAGCAGGATCCGGGAGGGAGGTACACTCCCTGCTGACTGGGAGCACTGGAGGTGTTGCACTCCTGCTCCCCCCACATCTCCACCAGCAAGGGTCCCTCCACAAGGTGGGCCATGACAGCTCCATGAAAGCAGGGTCCCACAGTCTTCTCCCTTAAATCTGTCTGCCTTCCCAGAGCACAGGTTTACAGGGCACAGGCACCCTCTGCAAGCAGAACCAGTGTCTTTCTACTGCAATGTCTCCCTTTATGACCAAAGGCCCCAATGAGTGCCAGCTAAAATTGCTGAGGTCCTAATACACAAATATCTATCTGTTCCTGTTCTTTCTAAAATCACTCTTGCTGGTGTTTCTAGTAGTTATTATAATTCAATGAGGACTTGGCAACTCATCAAAGCTAGCATTCTCCCTTAGTCTGTTACACCAAAATAATAAAGAGCAACCACTAAAGATCTTGGACCAGTTACACAGCGAGGCAGCAAGGGGAGTTCAACTTTTTCCCTGCAACCGTGACTCAGCTTTACAGCCCATCCCCTGCAGGGTAGTTTCCCCAAAGCCATGGTTGTACCACAGCCAGCTATACCTCTACCACATCTCCTCACACATCCTGGGATGACTCCTTCGTGGGAAGTTGAGAGCTCTGTCATGGAAGCAGCAGTAGCTAGAGGCTTCAAGGCAGGTGTGCTCTCGTCTGCATTTGACATATGCCTGATAATTATTTATACAGCACGAGAGATGTATTTGATGCTAGACAAACAGCAAGCAAGACTGGCCTCTTTCCTCAAGGAGCTTTCCATGCAGATTATACAGATACCAACAGGAAAGGCAGGATCAGGCATGAAGGAGGGAGACAACCATGCTATGGAGGAGGATGGTGATGAAAGGAGAGACAAAAGGTGCAAGCCATTTAGAGGAATTGGAAGGAGATGATTTGATGAAAGGAAGAGAAATTGTTTTCCACTCACGGGAAAACAAAACAGAAAGAGCCAGCAGGGATGTCAGAAACACCGGAGAGTAATGAGCAGACATACCATCTTGGGGCTTAAAACCTGCACGGCTCTTGCCCTGCCCAACATATCTTGCTTGTGCAATAAAGCTGTAAGAAGCTGGGAGTGAGCAGTCCTAGAGATGGAGTAGAAGGCCTTTTGCAATATGCACTGATGTGCAACATGCTCTGGATGCCCAGCATGACAGGATAAGCTGGAGCTGGAGATGTACAGGTACGGCAAGGTCTTCCCTGGGCTGCCTATACAGACCTACGTGGTCCTGTATACTTGGGACCACTTTGTCTCATAGCAGTGTCAGACCCCTGTGTCATCCCTCCGTCCAGGAAGGGATTCAGGAAAGCACCAATGATAATACAAGGGGGGACATGAAGTCACCACAATCTCCTCACAGGAGACACAGCCCACAACCCAGTCTGCTTCACTCTTGTAGCTGCAAACTGTAAGGAGAAGAGCGGCTAACAAAAAGGGGGCCTTTAAATCAATAGGCAACCCAAGGGCTTTTTGATTCACAGTGCCCTGGTTCAGTATCCTGCTGGAACAAGGGTAAGTCTCCATTTGATGGTGTACTTTAGTCAGATGCCTTTTTGGAATCCTGCACCGACCACATCAGACCATGCAATTTCTTTCCTCCTTGCCAGGATGCATTTATACATTGGCTGCTTTAATAGTTGAGGTGGCACTTTTATTTTAAGCAGTTCTTTTCATTGGCTTCTGCAATCTTCTGAAACCATTTGGAGTTTTTTCCCCCCTGGGCTGAAATATCTCATGCTCATTCTCAGGCCTGGGTGATGAAAGTTTGACAATAATCTGCTGTTGCCGGTGTCTCGACTCAACAAAGTGGTGATTTTGGGTTGGAACAACTGTAACTCCCCGATACACTGATTGGAGGAGGCATGGAACAAATTGCACCTCCTCATTCACTCCACACACTCTAATTTGCGGATTCTCTTCACCAGTGCCTCAGCTCCCAGGCAGGGCCTGGAGTCCTGAACACCCTCCCTGCTTCAGTCCATGCTACCTGCTGATTCCACACACATGAGGTCTTGCTATATGTCTTACTCATGCAGGTCACTTCATTTAAGAGACATTAGTAAAGTGGTGGATATTATTAATCAGAAGCAAAATCAAACAGAGCCCGCAGGCTTAGCAAGCCAAGTCATTGCAGGGTAACGCCACTTTTCATTAACTTCTTTCCTTTGGCATAAGCCTTGCTAATGTACAGGCCCTGATTTTGCAGAGTGCCCATCCTTTTCCCAGTGTGCCACCCCTGGCTTCTAACACACAGCACACAGAGCTTTGCTTTCAAATCCCATAGGACAAATGGGCCTATTCACAGGATTAAGTGCCCAGTGTGGTTTCCAGAGCTAGCTTGACTGCAGCACAAGATCTGAGGCTCTCAATCTCAGCTGGCCTCCCCTGGCTGTGGGGAAGTGAGCTACCTCTGTGCAGGTTCTTATGCATCTCCTGCTCTCCTTCATTCCCTTTTTATTAGGGTTCCTTCACCTCATCTTTTCCAGTCCCCTACATGTGCTAGTGCCAGGAGACCCCTTCAATACCACCTTCCCCTCCCTGCAGCTAAGGCCTTGGCAACATGATCCTAGCTGGGTACTTCATCTCTGTACCCTGCTGGTAGCTCAAGATCAGTCAAGGGTGACATCTGAGCCCACACCCTACCTTACACGGCCCCCGTGTGCCCTGCAACTGTTGGAAAGAACCCTGCTGGAGAGCTCCATGAAAGGCAACACCAGGCAGTGGCAGAGGACTTTTCATCTCGTTTCAACCCATGAAGGGCCCAGCTGAGCAGATAGCTCAACCCAAATGTCTGTGAAGGGAGGGAGGAAGAGATTAAAAGCCCTGAACCCCTTGAAAGTCATGAAATAGCCTGAAAGCAAAAGCATCTGGTGTTGGCCAAACATTAAGGGGACATCGCGGGGAAAAGAATCCAAAACCAGGCTAAAGTCAGAAGAGGGCCAGAGCATATCAATGCTCCCCTTAGCCCCTCTTGGCACCCTCCACCGCCTGCAGCACCCATTGCAGGCCCTGCTGGGAAGCAAGCCGGTTTTGCCAAGGGCAGGCGATTGACTTTGAATCAAAAGGAGCATTCAGGCGGCCAGCAGGTCTGGCAGGAGGGAGGGCTGGAGGGAGCACCGTGCCCCAGCCTCCCCTGCTATTGGAGACCAGCCGGTTCAGCTGGGGAAGGGGGGAATAAAATGTCTCCAGTGTCGTCTGGTGTGGCTTGCTTGCCCTTTATAGCAGCCCTGATGACCAAGTGAGAGACACGGCAGGGAGAGCTGAATTAGAGGGGCGAGGGGGGCCAAAAGCTGGCCTGCAAAGTCAATAGTAATTTAACACCCCGCTGACATTTTTGGTTGGCAACAGGGTAGATATTTAAATCATAACCTTCTCTCTCCTATACCCCTCCTCCCTACCAAAAATAAATAAATAAACCTAGCAGCCCCTCTTTTGGCCTGCCAAGAACTTGGAGCATTTGCTGTGTGCTCCCCAGGCCTCATGTTGGGCACTGTCAGCTGAGTCTTTCTTTGAGATCAGGGATGCTCGCTCCCCTCCGGCTTTTGGAGGGGCACTGAGGACCAGGTGTCGGCAGGGCCAGCCCCGGCAGCTGGCTGGGACCCGAGCGTGTGTCCCCGGGTTGCTGTGCAACCAGAGGCACAAGGCACAGCGCGGCAGTGCATACGTGCTGTTTCGCCCATGCGACAGCCAGCTCATACCAGCCTCTCTGACCCCTGGCATGGCACGCACGGGCCCCAGCTGGGTTGGTCACCTGTCAGGGGAGCAGAAGGAGAGGACGGGAGTTTGGGAAGAAAGTGAGGAAGATGGAGAGGGAGGGGGGGAAAAAAAAAGATCTTTTTAAGTCTCAAGCAGTGCCCTTAAAGAGCAGCCAGGACCTGACACCAAAGTCTTTTCCACTTGAAACCGATGCCTGAGAACAGGAGCATGTCCTACAACCTGTCTGCTCTCTGTAGGTTACAGAGCCATTGCCCCTCAGCCCCTCAAGCCTGCAATCTTCTTTTTATGAACTTGCTCAGACCCTGGAAGAAATGGAGCTCATTGCAGAGACTTCTGCACCATGGGAATTGTCCTGAATCCCCCAAATCTCAAGTTCTGTCACCCACTGCAGAGAACAGAGGATCAGCTCCAGCATCTCCCTTACCCCCTTTCTCTTGAAGGAGTGCCTTCTCCTTACACATGGTACTGCAAGACAGATCTTTCCCCAAAGGGATTCTCTGTCAGACTTTACAGCTCTGGTTTCTGTTTGCACTCTCTGTCCATGGGTCCTAATCCACAAAGCAATGAATTCAGTGGAAAAAAATCCATCAGCTGCAAGGACCATTGAATATGCCTGATCAATTAGGATCTAATTTGTCTAGTCTTATTATTTACATATGAGTCCCGAGATTGATACTCCCAGCAGTAAATGGGAATTTTTCTCCATTCCTGCACTTGGGTTTCAGTGTTTTTCATCAAAATGAATAGCCTGGCTTGCACTTCCATGGCTGCAGTCCCTGCCTGCTGCCACTGGGCTGGACGTAGCAGAGAAAAGCACTGTCTTTGGGAAGGGGAACTAGCCTGGGAGAACACGTGAGTTATGAATTTGCAGCTGAGATTTATCCCCAGAGCCTTTCCAATGGATGACCTCCAGGTGAGCAGCAGGAAAAAGATGACAACAGAGTTGTCAGTGGGGTACCTTTACTAACATCTGTGGCAAGGTCTGTGTGCTTTCACAGAGCTGGGAGGGACTGAGGAACTCCCCATCAGCCTGCTTTCCCTTGGAGTGTGCAGGCCATTTGTCTGAAAAGCTGAGAAGAGAAAAAAAGGAGGTGCAGACAAAGAATGAAGTGATGCCCAGTGTAACTATGGGATCAGCTTCCCTCAGTCTCCTTTGCACATCGGCATAGCTGATGGGAAGCTCAGGGCAGGACTGCAAGTCCAAAAGCTATAGTCCAAAAAATGCCTGAAGACTAACCTGCCACCAAATGCAGGTGCTGACTATGAATACTAGAGCTAAAGCTGCTGCTTTAGACTAGCTGAGAGCTGGATTCTGTCCTATTCCCTCCCTTAGAGTGCAGCAGCAGGAGAGCTGCTTAGTGCAGCCCAGCCTTTCAAGCGTTGGTGCCTGAATGTAGGTTCCAAAATATGCGTGGAGCAACCCTTTTCAGAAGCTCAGTGCATCTGGATGAATAGTGTCAGATGTCCTCAGAGCTATTGAGAATATGTTCCAGCTGCCTAACTCTGGTTTTTGGAGCCAAATTTGAGGTGAGGAGGATGGAAAAGTTTGGTTTCACTTGTTAGCAAGTCCTCCAGTTCATACCCAGTGGAGAAAAGGGACTAGCAAAATTTAGGACAGCTACAGCACAAGACAATAGAGACAGAAAATTGGTCTGTTAGCAGATTTCCACCCATTCTTTTTGCAATCCCATAAATAAATATCTCTCTAAAGCCACTGTTTGTTTTTATTCTTCCTGAAAATGCTCCTCCTATTACTTTTACCTCATCCCTTGGCTCTCTTTGTAATCCCTCTAGTACATTCTTTTCTTAAAGGAACCCTAGTCTGAACTGAAGAAAGGTCATTCTCCATGGCCACACAGTAAGACATTCAAGACACTTCTGTTAGGGCCTGGAGTACAGTGGGTTATGGCAGTGGGTTACGAATTGTGTCACTGATTGAATGGAAACAGGAATGGATATAGGACTGTACGTCTTTTTGTCCAACGGACAAGTCTTACTTACTTTCAGGAATGGTGGACAACAGGTCCTAGGAAATGTGGGGGGTTTGTCCAGTGACCATTTAAAATTGAGCAGTCTTCTCTTCCTGTTTTGGGATATTTTGGGATGCTGAGCTTTATATACCGTTGGGCTTTGTCTTAGAATGGACCCCAGGCTCTGCTGAGTGGACAAACCCATATGATGGATGCAGTGGCTCTGAGAAGGGGTAGACTATGAGTGTCTCACCAATCAGCTAACGATCCCAGCTGTTCCCATCAGAGAGCCTCTCACTCCCTGTGTATTTGGGAGCTGTCTTTATGAACTAAAACCAGCTCGGGATCTTTGCCTGCAGATTCCAAAATAGTCCCATTCTTACCTACCTCCTTCCACCTCCCTCCCTGTAACCAACACCTCCCCAGGGCCAGTGGGATGGCAGAGGTCCCAAAGGAGCACTAGTGGCAGGGAAGTCCCAGACATCTGGAGACGACCTGCTGCAGAGGAGAGGTTTGAATGCCAGCCTACCCACGAGAACCCAGGAGATGTGAGCAGAGGAAGCACCCAGCCTGTCTAGGGACCAGAATACTTCTTTCAAGTCCTTATAACATTCAAGTGAATGTTGCCCTAGGACCCTAGTGGGCTGGCTCTTACAAGACACCCTCATGATGTTCTCCAGTGCATCTGCTCAACATAAATGTATTATTTGGCCCAAACAAAAAGAAATTAGTTTGTACATCCCAGGCCTTTAACCTTTTCAGTCCTGGCTAGTCAATGTACCAACAAATACTGGTATTTGAACTCCCATTTCTTTACAGAGAGTTTCACTGGCAGAGAGGAGACATCCTCATGGCAGAGGACTCTAGTGGGGTTCCACAGTGGCCTTCTGAAATTGGTATTTTCTGAGTTATTCTCATGTGAACACACTCCCAAAGGAGAAAGTGACACAAAATCAATTGTACAGATCAATACCTGTACTGATGTACTTCCTGGTGACAGGCTATATGGCCAATTGAAGGTAAACAAAGTCTGAACAAAGTCTGGGCTCAGCAAGAGGTTCCAGATGGGAACCAGAAGTTCAGAGCTCATCAGAGCCATCTCCACACACACATTACAGATACCAACCAAACACTAATAAATTATTAACAGGGCTGTTGTGCATTAGCCTCAGCCTCCTCTCACTATTTCTGGATAATTTCAAAAAAAAGGCAGATGATAGGGAATTCCACATTTGGAGAAATAAATTAGATATTTAGCTCTCTGTGGTCCTCATACAATCATGTTTCCCCCTCCCCAAATGCCTCAGACCACAGATCAGTTCTTTCAGTTGAAAGCTGCTCAAAGGCAGTTCCCTTCAGAATCATGCCAAAGTCTTAAGCATCCAATGATTCCCTGGGACCCTACAGGGTAATGCACCAACCCCCTTCTTCCTTCTCTGAATTGAATGATCTTTGAGTCCTCAGTTCTTCATACTATTGGTAAAAAAGATGAGACCCGGGGATGGAAGCTTTTGCTTATAATGAAGAGCTGATACAAGGAAATCACTTGGGCTTATTGCCTCCTTCAGACCCTCCTCCCATATTTTCAGTTTCCCTTCACTTCCTATATCTTTCACCTGTGGGTAATCAGGATATCTACCTGCCACTTCTACCTCTTGGTCCATTTTCTGAGTCTGCAGTGCTATGGCACTATCATCTCAGAGATATTCTTTCTTCGATGCTGCCCACTTAGCACATCTGGGCAGAAGTATCTAGAGCTGAAATGGGTCTTGACCCATTTATTCCAGTTGAGGTCTCCATAGCCTCCCCCTTGAACACAGGCATCTAAATCTAGAGAAGAGCACTGGTCAGACCCCCAGGAGGAAAAGTGAGGAGGGTGCCAGAGGGGACTGTCCCATGGGATCTCAGCAGAGTACAGCAGCTCTGCACCAGGTAGTTTCATTCTCATTCTCTGACCTTCACTTCCCCCACTCAATAATCTTATTCATTACACAACAGCAGGATTAGACAGTGCCTGCTGGTTGGCGTGCTCTGATGGGCATTAATACCTGCTGGCACAGAGGCAGGCACATGCCAGTACTCCTGTGTGCAACTGAAAAGGCACCGTTTCCACTTCCATTTCAGCACACGCTGAGGTTTCCTGAGAGCCAGCATTGATCTTTGCGTCCAGGAGAACATGTGCTGCCGTCAGTCCTGCCTTGCAGCTCCAGGAGTCCTGCTGCTTAGGGCAATGACTACCATCAGAGAGCTGGATGCGGTCAAACTGGACCCCCAGTGAATCACCATGGGGCCAGGGATCATCAGCACTGTGTCACGTAATGGAGACTTCCAGTGGCACTTTGCCTTCATGCACACTGGGGTCATCTTGGCATCCTTCAGGGAATGGAGTGAGGACTTGCACCAAGACAGGCTGGATGGTGCAGCTACTCACTACTTTTGGGTTCCCACTGGGAGGTTGGCTTAAAAATTCTTCCCTTTGGCTTCCTCTAAGTTCTGCAAGAGCTTCTTTGTCAAAAAAGGCTGAGGCAGTTAATGTGCAGCCCTCTAGGAACTCTTCCATCACCATGACTCCTTTTGGGAGCTCTGCCGTCCTGGTGAACCCTGGCAGTGATGGTGACAGAGAGCTGAGAGAAGTGGGAAGAAGGAGAAGATGGATTTCCCTGGTACACTTGTCATATATAGCCCCGCTGCAAAGCCCCCACCCAGAGGAAATGGCCTCTGGGACTAACCTCCAGGCAGAGCAGTGAATAGTATTTGACTTGGAGGGAAGACAGATGGAAGGATCTGTCAAAGAAATGTTGAGCAGGCTACAGAAGAGTGGTATCCTGAACTCCCAGTTCTACAGCCCAACAGCAAGAAGACACCCCAGAATGCTGCACATGACCTTACTGTCATCAGTTTAGCTGGAATTCACTGTCTCAGGGTGCTATGGGGCACAAAAGCTAAGCAAGTTGGGGTTTTTTTAAGAAGTAGGTAGCATTTACAATGGTCTCTAAATGCTGTGTTGGAACAGTAACTATTTAAAACATGTCAGACTTCCAAAAGAAAAATGTGCTTTATTGCTTTTGATAAACCACTCTGAAGGCCAAGAAAGAATTTGCCCCCAAGCTTCTTAGTCCAGAACCAACCACTGCAGAGTATCTTCAAGGATTTTTCTGGAGGAACTGATAGTAATCACATTTGGACTCAGAATGGATGACGGAGCTATGGAGCCATTAGGCTGATTCAGACATCTGCTATGACCAGAATGGACAGCATCTGTTCACCTGTTCCGTGAATATTTAGGTTTCTGAACTAGTTGTGATGTATGGGAATATGAAACCTTTGGAAGAGTGGGGTGCTAAGTACAGAACACACTATTAGCAGCATCCTAGCGTTGCTGCAGTTCGTTGTGCCAGGCAGTGGGTTGTTTGAAGCCTTTGTGAATAGGACCATCCACACACACATGCTTGGTTATGACCTCCTACTCCCAGGAAGTTTGAGGGCATGAAGATTTGCAGCCCAGCTCTCTGGATGTGGGAATTTTGTTTCAGTTCTGCACATGCAGCTCTGCAATTCAGGCCTTGCAAACAATAGTTTGGCCACTCCAAGAGCAGTGAGCATGAAAGGGGTGTGACTGCAGCGGCTCTATTCCCAGAAGCCAGGCCAATTCTCTATTGGGAGCTCAACCAGCATCTCTGCTGAGTGTCCAGTGGCAGCCTCTCTGTCGATGGTTCCAGTTCAGGAGAAACTGCTGGTAGATTTGGGACAGACAGTGTGCAGATCACTGCTGCATGCAGCCAACAGCACAAAAAGCCCTCTTTGCCAGAGACACTCCTCCAGCATGCTTGATCTTGACTTTTTATTTGCCGTATTGCATTGTTCTTGGGTGTCAGCCCCTTTCACTCCCCTCTGCTTTAGCAGCCCTTCATTGCCAAACCACATCTCCTCTCTGCCCAAACCTTTCTTCGCTTCCCTGCTCTTTCCCCCATAAAAGGATTCCTCTTTCTCCTCTGCTTCAGACTCACATGTCCTCTAGAAAACACCCTGATTTGTTTCCTAGCAGAAGCACAGTGAATACAGGAAATTTGTTTTGCTTAAACAAAAAGCCCTGCTACTAACCTGCATGAGACAAACATCTTCTCCTGTAAATTCTTTGGGACAGGCATCAATTCATCCTACTTCTCAGAGACATCTCCCAGCACAAAGTCTCTGTGTGCAGCTCAGTTGCAGTTAACAAACAGGAACTATGAACTGAGCTTGCAAAGGATGAAACAGTAAAACTGACCTTACTGGAATAAGTTCATTCCCCTTTGCAATTATCTGGTGACAGGCTTCACCTCAGGCTGAATAAATATAGTAGTTCAGTTTCCAGAGCTCCAGTTACTATTTCATAAATGGTACTCAGTTGTGACTTGGCCCAGCTTCAAACAGGGATGGGTAGGTTAGCTCCCATTGATTTGTTCTTTAAGTAAAAATTAGAGCTGGTACAATGCTAGGATTGCAATGTGCATGTAGAGCACGAAGTCTCTGAGACAGGGAACGTGACTTTGGACCTCAAGCTGATAGCTGGTCTCTGACACCACCTCAGCAGGTGACCTTCATAAAAAGACCATTCTTCAGGTTTCAGTTTCCTGAAGGAAAAGGGGAACATCATAATGCAGTACCACGGGAGCCACAAGAGTTTCTTCCCCTTTCTTGCAACCAGTATTGAATCTCACTTGCATCATTTCATTTAGGATCAGCTTTCTTTCAGTGGGGAACTTCCTTCCTAAAAGCACAGTCCTTAAGTGTTCATTAACATTGCTTAGATGGAGGGCACCATAGACATCTAAGCAGTCCTCTGGTGGAACAAAGCTTTCCTTGCATAGTGCTATTTGGACCAAGTAGCACAATAAGTATAAAATATGTCAGCAGAGGCCTAGGGTTTGTAGATATTATGATTTAACTAAGTCAGGAATGAGCCTTCATACTTCAGTGAATATCTGTTCCTAAAACATGAGTCAACACCAACACAAGCATGGGGGTTTTAACCCTATCTCCATTGAGACTCCAAAAAATGGTGACTAACAACACCTCTGCACAGCAGCCTAAGTCCAGAGCCATGGGGGACTGGGGACAGCTGAGGGATGTACCGGTGAAACCAGGGCTGGAAAAGCTCTAGACCAGCTGAAAGGTCCACTGCAGCTCAGGCAGGAGGCCAGATGACAGAGCTGTGAAAGGCATGGGACTGGAAGAATGGTGGAGATGTTCTGGATCTGGACAGAGCATCAGCAGCAGTGGAGTTGCATGCGAGGCAACATGGACTGACGCGGAAAGGGATGCTGTCAGGTGGAGTCGCAGGCACAAAGGCTGCATGCACTGGCCTGCAGCCAGGCAGTGCTGCAATCAGCCTCTCACCACTGTCAGCAGCTGGCGAGACCACAAATGGAAAGTCGAGGCAGCTCAGATGAGATTGCAAAATCCACCACAGATACATGCAGGGAGCATGGACACCTTAAGTCATTAAGGGAATGAGATATTAAGGAGAGGCTTCCCATGCCCAGGCTTCATACAACAGAGCCACCACCTCCCATCAGTCCTCAGCACGTACAAAGTTGTGCTCATGTACTGATCAGCCCTGCTGAAGGTGATGCAAGGGTGTAGCGGAGTGTTTCTGCAAGCCTTGGAGCTATTTGCAGTTCAGCAGCAGCTCTGGGAAGAGCAGTAGCTCTGCGGTCTCTCCATGAAAGCTTGCTTTGCTTAGGACTGGCTGCTTGAGACTCAGGTAACAGCACAGGAGGATGGGGTTGGTGTTTAGCACCCATGACAGGGAAGTGCATGTTCCACCCTGAAGGGTGGCCAGCCTTCCTGCTACAGGGGGAAGAAACAAAACTGATTGTGTGAAGGAGATGCAAATGTTAAAAATGCTCTGTATAATCCTGTCTGGAGATGTTTACTGTAAATACCATGATGAGTGCACCACACTGCTTTTGGCATGGCTGGCTATTTACTTTTGAGCATGCTTATTGTTGATCAAAATCCAGAGACACTGACACAATCTCAAAGTCACCCAGAGAGACTCAAAATATCCTAAATATCCTATGGCTGGCAAGATGAAACAAAAGCTTTGATGGACCAAGGATGCCTCAATGCCAGCAGAGCTGCAGTTCCCTGGGTCTTGGCGTCCCACGGGACAACCTGCCCATAATTGTCACTGAGCCTCCACACAGTCCCAGCAAGCAGGACCTGAGGTAGCCCTGCAGGGGACAGCCTCAGCATGGAGACACCCACAGCTCACCCACGGCTCTGGGCACTGGTAGTGCCACTATCCCCATGGGTCCCAGGGTCCCCTTGGCTGACAGAGTTTGGGCAGGGGACCCTGCTGAGCACTAGGACATGTGCCTGCAGGCCTGGTGCCATGGGCAGCCGCTGAGAGGCCTTGGAGGCCATCCTCAGAAACCCTCAGGACTGCATTTTCTCTCAAAGTGCCACTTACCTGACCATTCTCTAGCCAGCTGTATTGTAAGACAGCTTCTTTGGCAGTTTTGGTTGCTTTGCAAGGCTGTTCACAGCAGACTGGGTACAGAGACTGGCCAGAGCTTTTATGGAGGGGAGGACAGGTAGGGACACCCTGCCAGAGAGCAGAAAAGCCAAAACAAATTAAAAATGTACCCACGTTGGCAAGCAGCAAGAGACCAAGCTTCATTTTCTCCAGTTCATCATGGTCAGCTCTTGGCACTGCTTGTGTGGGCCTTGGTCAAGCACAGACATGGGACTCCAGCACAGACCTGGGACTCCAGCTAATCCCATGGCAGAGAATGTCAGATCCCAAGAAGAGAATGCATGTTTCTTTCAACAGATATTTTTTGTCCACATGGCTTGGAACCTCAATGTAAGACACTTTAAATAGATCTGAATTGTTTTTGTTTCAGCCAGTGTTGAAAGCCCTAGATGAGTGGGTACTGAAAATCCCAAGTAAATTTTTTAAATCCTGATCTAAATAAATAATACATTAATGCTTATAATATCAAAGTATTCAATGAAAGAGGAGAACCCTGATAGGTATTATAAACCCCTGTTGATTGCAATTGCGTTGGGAACAAGGTCTGGGAAACCCCATTTCCAAGTAGGGCAGGATTTTTCTCACTCACACGTGCACATGCATACACAGTGCTGGCAGCCGTGTCCACCTCAGCTGCAGCACCCCAGCCTTGTCCTGGTGTCCTGCAATGAGGTGAGCTTCACTCATTGCAAACATCTCTCACAGACTGTGGAACCCAAACACGAGTTGCCTTGTTGCTGGAGGTCAAAGGAGGTAAAGACTTCACACGAATATGCTGGAAACAGAAAACAAACACACGCACAAAAATCCCCAGCAAGAAAGGACAAGCCAATCTTAACAAGCAATTCCGTTACCCGTAAATAAATCGAAGGCAAGCACAACATGCATTAAGCTTGGGGGAGCCAAACGTTGTCTCTGGGTGACTGATGGCTCGCGGGCTTTCCAGCACAAACTTGCCTGGTGTCGTTTGTCACCTGTGAGGGGTAAGCCGCTCCTGAAGGCTCCTCTGTGCTGGTGTGTGTGCGTGCGTGCATGCAACTCACGGAATTTCAGCAAAGACGCCTAAGAGGATTGTAGTCTTGGTTCAGCTAAAGACTTAGGATTCTGCATAATGTGTTAAGAGGAGCTTAATGCAATCCTACTACTCTGCCACAGAAACCCTGAACAGCGGCCTGTCTGTTCTCACCTTTCCCCATCTGCCAGCCAGCTGTGGAAGAGCTGGCTTGCCCCAGGACTGTTTAAAGGAGCAGGTGCATAGGCAGAGGTTGGGATTCTGTGTCTGTCTTCTCCTGGGAGCAGATTTTTGTGCTCACTACAAAAAAAAAAAAGACAATACGCAGGACACCTGGTGCAAAACTTATGGTGTGGAGAATTTGAATTTTTGCATAATCTGGAGGCCTCTCACAAGAAAGAAGGCTTCACAGCTCTGAAAGGCGAGTACAGAGCCAGAAAAGAGCAATTTCATGTCTCAGTGGCAGGAAATAATCTAAAAGCGAGGAACAGAGCCCTTGGCCAAAATTGTATCATCCAGAAGAACATGTGCTATTGTGGAATAATTTATCATGGCTAAGGCAACATAGGTAAGTGTACACTTGAGATGAGATCAGCTGGCTGAGAATTAGAGCAAGGGTGGCAAAGGGTAGGGAAAAGAGAACAGAAAGGCAAGATACTTGTAAATCAAACCTGAATGTCAGGCAATAGCGAGGTCAAAAGGTTGTGAGAGGGTGTTCCCTGCTACTCATTTGCTGGGAAAGTTTGGGTTTTCACAGCTAAACCAGAGTTATACACATCCTTATTTTGAATTTCTCCATCTCATTGTGGCCCATCTGCAAAATAAAGCTATTGTGAAATACTTGTTTCTAGTTTCTGCCTATCTTCTTTGTAGATTCTGCTCAGGTTATAATTGCTCAGTGCCATGGACACTTGTTGCATGCTTAGGTACAGTGCATAACTCCTCTGGAGCCTCCAGTCACTACTACACAAATAAAGAAATAACAGTGCAGATTAGAGTTTCCCAAAACTGGCACACTGACCAGGATACTGGCACAATGCAGACTGGGAAAAAAAAATAAAGAAAATGTATTAAAATCTGATTGGCTCACAGATAGTGAAAAATAACAGTTTCATCTGAATATGGGAGAGGCAGGGAAAGAAAGTGGGCTGGAATGTGGGCTATTCCCTATTCTGGAAGGCAGCAGAATGCTAGGACAGCATTTCCGTGCTCCATATGCTAGAGTATCTGGGTAGAAAACTGGAAAAGTAAAATGGCAGTAAGAGCAGCTCAGTGATACAAAGTGATAGCTGCTGTCCATAATAGGGCAAAAATCAAGTGATGCATGTTATAATTTATATCTGTCCCACACGGATGTGGTAGAGGGTAGTCCATATAGAGAAACTTTACGTATTTATGAAGTTGTATTCTGGAAAGCAGTGACTCTGGGGAGCTCTGATGGATTACACAGATAATTCACTGGAAGCTGGCTACAGGCAGAGCAAGAAAGCCTACCTTATTCCTCCTGGTAGCTAATTGAGGAGATATGGAGTAGCTGAAAGAACATGATTTTCCCACTGGCATGGCATTGACAAAGCATTTACCAGATGACCACATTCAAGAGGAAAGCAGAATGACTGGGAAAGGTCCAGAAATGAGCTACAGGAATTACATATAATCTTTAAGATACTCTCTAACATAAGAAACTCTTCAGGATCCCATATAGTTTATCAGAAGAAAGTTAGGGACATGATGATGTTTTAACGAACTACTAAGGAAAAATGCATCCAAGAGCAGGAAGACCTATTAACCCACAAACAAAACCCTAGTAAAGTCCAGTCCAGAAGATGGAACCTGTAAAATTCAAACTAGAAGTAAGATGCAAGGGGTATTTTTAAGATTTGAGTAAAGGAATAACTGAAAGTATTTCCTGAGGGAAGTGGTGAATTTGTCATCACTTGGACTCTTAACGTCCAGTCTGGGATGATTGCTAAAGTACGTGGTCTGATTTACCAGAATGTATTGCATTTGATAAGTAGTGGGGAAGAAAAAAGCGTCTGGACTGCCAACTGGCTGGGGAGAGCTCTGCACGTTAGGTTTTGCAAGTGATGTGACGAGATCAGCTACTGCGGTCCTTGTGGCTGTAACAGTAAGATCTCATAATGCATTTCCCATCTGTGATTCTGAAAATGGCTTTCACAAACAGCCAGTGAGGTGGGCTGAGCCACTGTGACTGTGACCAGAGAGTCTCCTTCCTCAGTGCCTGATCAAAGCTAAAATCCTTTTTGGCAGTGCCAATGACCACACTCCTTCTGAGGAGACAGATGATGAGAAATGGCCTTGATGGGATTTGTCCATAATGTCCAGGCTGCATAAAGTTTGTCGTGTGGACAATGCTAGAGCCAGAACTGGAGTCTCAAGGGAGTTTTCCTTACATCTGCTGGTACTGATTTCATCATCCATGTGCTGTCTTCTCTAGAAATCTGTGTACAGGGTGAGATGGAAGCACTGATCTTTTGTATCCCTCGAGACAATGACTCAGCTCTTACACTGCATTTTACTGGGCAGCATTAGGTGTAGAAAATTAAATGTATAAACAATAACTATCATCACTTTCAGGGTGTGCCTATTGAAGAGTCAGGCCCAATCAGAAAACATCAAGGAGACAAGAAGATCTTACGGTTAAGCAACAGTAATGGAGAGCACCATACTCGGTTTCAACTTTGAGCTTTGCCATTAATGCTCTTTGATTGCATCCATGTCCTCCTCCATGCCTGGACTTCTGTAGCAATGAGAAGAATTCTATTTCCTATGACCCACTTGTTGCTTTACAAACTCCTAAGTCGAGCAGCTGACTTTCTTCATGAATGCTTGTGCAGTGCCTGGTGAAGAAAAGTACATTTTAAGCTTGTGTACTTCTTTTCTAAAAAATGTCTAATAATAACTCCCGTATCTGCTGTGTATAGTCACAATTTAGGAAGAAAACCAAGTTGCCTTAGGTGAGATTTTGGTGGAATCAGAAAGACTGTATTGATGATGGCTAAACTGCTTGTGTTTCCCTCTGTCATCCCTTTCTTACAAGGCTAAAGATAGGCAGTTCCCCCAATCTTTTCTGCGGTCTGTTGGCCCACACAGTTTTAAATGATGCCAACTCTCAGACTGTTGTCCACTAAACAGAATTTCTTTCTCCTCTTTTTGCGCACTTCTTGCTGGCAGCATCCTCTGTTCTTCCCTGCTTGTGACATTTCAGTATAAGTATGTGAGTCCCTCCAGCTCCAGAGTGATTTAATTTTATTTTGTTCTGTGTTCAAGTAGAAGCTTTGTATAAGGCTATGGAAATAATTTGGACTTTTTCTATTCATTTCCATGAGCTCTTGGACCAATTTCACTCAAATTTTCAGTTTACTCATCTTATCTGTAGTGCTGAGAGTTGGTTTGCTATTGCTGGCAGGTATGGAGACCAGACAGTCATTCCATAATGCAATTGCCTAGGAACTACACATTTTAAAATGTTTGCTTAGAAGCCAGTGGGAGGGAGACATAGAAATGGGATGAGATTGGGAAAGGAAAGTAATAACGGTGTTCAAAACCCCCTTTGTCTGTTGCTAACAAGAACCATTTTACTGGAACATTTACAGGAACAAGAAACACCAGGTGTCTCACATGCTGGGAAGAGAATGGCATAAAGTGCTTCTGGAGAACAGATTGAAGTTCAGTGAAAGATTTTGGGTAGTTAGTCACCATTTGTTAGTGAATTCTTTCACGTATAAGAGAGGATGGAAATATTCCATCTTAAATCAGTAAAAAGCTACAAAAATATCGACCAAATGCTTAAAGAACCTTCAAGGAACCTAATACTTGTTACTTCCCAAAGTTTTTCAGTCCTGTATGATGACACAGAGAAAGGAAATGCTCTTGGTCCCAAAGCATAGGTGGACTATAAGTACTGCAGCATCCTCCTTGGGATGCTGATGGATAAAGAGAATTCAAGAGAGCACAGGTGAAGTTTCAGCATAGAGAGGGGAGTCCTAGTCAAGCTGAGCTTATGTTTGGACCCAAGTGAGAAAATTCAGCACAGGTCCCAAGGCACCGTCTGAGTCCATGAGAGAGAAATCTGGGCTATGGAGAATGGTCTGTCAGTGCGTAGACAAGGGAGACCATTCTTTAACATCTCTTCATAACCTTTAGATCAACTTTACAAATCAGGGAGTGCTCTAGAACCTTTCAAACAGATGGTGAGTAAAGCAAGTGTGGTTCCCAGGACCTCTAGGAAAAGCTCATTTATGCGTTCTCACTCTGCCTTAGACATCTCGGTGAACTCCAACATTTCTTAAACATCCAGTCTAGTTACAGAGAGTGGAACCAGATTTTGCTTAGCAGCAGAAAGCTCTTCCCTTATCTCTGTGCTGAAGCTCTTTGCTGGGGGTGGAGAGCAGTTTGCAAATGCACAACAAGGTAGGCTACTGAGAGCTTGTCTCTCAGCACTCCTGCTCACAGGGTCTTAGGAAGCCAGGCTCTGCAACACACAGGTTTCTCTCTGGGCATTACCACTCTATTCCAACACAGCCAGTTGATTCTGATTCAGCAGTGGTGGCTTCCAGAAACAGGAGTGTCCATCCATCTCCAGACGGGTGCTGAATAGAAAAATGAAAGTAACTAAATAAAAATCCTGGAAACGGAGATGGTGACAGCAAAAAAGGGAAAGTAACTTTGTTACTCATCAGGTTATTACCTTTGGAAAGGAAACTATGTAATTGAATATTATTCTGGACCATTCATCTTCATTCTCCTAACTTGATATCAATGGCAGCCAGGTGGTGCCTGCATAGGCCATTCAAATCAGATTATGTTATCATAGTTCTCCAGTCATTGCCAAGAGCAAGATCATGATCATGAGGAGGAAATCTAGTTATTCAGGTACATGTTACCTTATTAAAAGTTTGAGCAAAGTACATTGAACCATTATAATGCGATTAGAGTCTGAGTTGTGTTCTCAGGGTTGCCATGACTCTGTGATTTTGGAGCTTTGCTCTGGGGCTTGGAGAGCACAGCTCCACTCTGGCCAACTGCAAATAATCCAGACTATCAACACAGAGGAGTGGGGACCAGCATGGACTGTGGCCAAGCACGTGAAGTTTGTGGAGATTATTTTTATGTAGGTACAAATGCCTGAGGCAGAGGCTGAAGGAGCCCATACAAGAGATGTGGAAGGATCCCAATGTCTACTTACACTAAGCAAAGCAGCAATCAGGCAAAGCTAGAAGAAATGACTTTATTAAACCTTCTAGAATCTCTCTCAACACCCAGTCTCAGTCTTTTGCTTCAGTATTAATAAATGTCCCTCCAGGAATCTGGTCTTTTCTCTTTAATCTCACCTGTCCTAACAGGGTATGAAGAGGTTTGAAGGGTTTCTTCTCCAACTGACAGGAGTTCACACAAGTGTATGTCCTCCTCCACATTCTCAGGCACTAGAAGGTGTTTCTCAGATACAGAAAGTGAAAGACAAAACTTGAGGTAAGCAGGTGGAGCAGACTGTAATGAACAACAGCTTCCTGAGCAGCTTTTACAGACAAAGAATTTTCTTGCTCCAGAGCCACCAACGCAGCATTTGTTTAACACTACAAATAACTGCAAGTTATTTGTATAAAACTACTATAAAGGTGAGACTGTCTGGTATCTACTCTTGATGTTCAGCAACACACCAGTTTATCCAGAAAATGTTATGAGTGATGACTTATGGACAAAATGGCCAGATTTTCCAAAAAATCTTGTCCCGGTATGACCTGCAAGGTGCAGGACTCTCAGTGAGTCCTAAGCATGTTTGAAGCCATGTGCCTTGTATTTTAAACTTTGCACTTTAGTTTTTCATGTCCCACCAGCCTTCAAATGGTGATTCTACCTTTTAGTACTGTGACTGGTGCATGGTTAGCACAGGAAGCATTTCTATCAACAGGAAAAGCAACATAAAAGCAACATAAAAGCAACATTGGGGTAAAGCCCCAAGGAAGTTGTTGATGCCCCCTCCCTGGAAGTGTTTAAGACCAGGCTGGATGAGGCTTTGAGCAACCTGATCTAGTGGAAGGTGTCCCTGCTAACGGCAGGGGAATTGGAACTAGATGATCTTTAAGGTCCCTTCCAATCCAAACCATTCTATGATTCTATGATTTCTCCTCCAACTATTCATGCTCCTGGAATAACACTGACATTCTGGGACCACTTACTAGGTTCCTATTCTTAATCTCCTGACAAGGACTCAAAAGTACTTTGTCAAAACTGACAAGGGGTAATTGCTGCCCCTTCAGAGAATGGCCAAGGTTGACATGTCTCCACACACACTTTTCCAGGAGGGTTTATGGCACAAGGTTCAGCCCTTTCCTGTCATTGCTGCAATTCTAAACTCGAGTGGCCACACCAGCCCAGATGTGTGCCTTCTGGCCATTCCCAGCTTTTGGTGCTATACACCTCACTGAATGAGTAGGAAAAAAAAAAAAGTTTAAACACCCACCAAAACCCTAACATTTCTATATGTGAGTGCTGGGTAAGGAAATGTTGGCACTACTGCAGTGCTCCGTAAGAGAACAGAACATATCCCTACCCATTCCCTGATTCACTAAATACTTAGAACATTTTCTCCTAACCTGCCACTCCACAGCAAACAGAAGCATGACACGCACCGTGGCAGGAGACTGCTCCCCTTCTGCATCAGCACCTGAATGAAGCCAGACTCTTAATGTGGGCCTGCAAAGTGCTCTTGTACCTGGGATTAACTCCTGAAGAGCAGTTACACACTTTAAACCTTCAGCTATTATAAAGCCTTTTTCACATATTCCCTCCCTGCATTGTTCTACAAACCTGTCATGTGCTCAGGGATAAATTCCTTGATGCAGAGATTTTACCACCCCCCACTTCCCCAAAATGATTACAAAATGATTATTTTGTAATCATTTTAGTCAGAATTTTGTTTTGGAAATGTAGATTTTAGATCTCAGCATGCTGAGAACACCCGTGTGTTCATGAAATGCACTGAGTTCTGTTATGGGTTAAATGGGTACAAACACCCAGTGCAGACTTGTCCTTAGGGCAGGATTCGGAGCCTCCCTGCTCCAGAGTCTTGGCGTCAGTCCAGGCTCTACCCACCCTCTCCCAAGGGATCCACTCCTGAGAGGTGTGTGGTGGAAGGAGAAGGGCAGTGGTGGGGTCCTGTGGAGATGGCTGGAGGGTGAAATTCATCCCCCGTGGGGAAAGTTGGACGTGTTAGGTCTGAAGTGACACACGGGCCTCCTGCTGGCTCTCTGCACCAGGAGCCAGCCACAGCGAGCTGCTTTGTATGAAAACCTGGCCCCGCTCACAGACTGCCATGTGTCCAAGAAAATCCTCTTTTTTCTCATCCCCTCTCTCTCCACAAAGAAATTCTTCCACAGAATTTCTTAGAATCTGAGAAAGTTGGCCATTTAGCTGAGATTTCTGGCTGCAGCACAATTATAATTGGTCTCTCATGGACAGGCTGAGCACAGAGGCCAAAAAACTGCAAGGATTATTAATGACTGAGTTCCCTTCTACTTCCTAATGGCCAGACAGGCAGGAAAGTTAGAGGGGAAGACTTGGTGCTGAGCCACTCCTCTCATACACGCTGTCCTGGTGCTCCAGCGCCTTCTTGCAGGCTCAGACCCGTCCGCAGCCCAGACACCAGAATGCACGGAGAGCTGCAGGTGGTAGATTGGGGGTCCAGAAGCCCTTCTGGTGCTCAGAGACCATTTTGAGGGCCCTCTTCCCACAGCCGAAGAGCACATCAGGGTGAAGTTAGCTGCAGTCTTTCCATAGGCACCTGGTTTGCCACAGGCAAGGTTGGAAGGATAAAGAGACCCAGCTGGAGTGGCAGACTAAGACACGCAGAGACTCATAATCCTTCCCCCTCCTCGCCTCAAATAAAAAGACCATCTCAGGAGAGGTTTGAATTGAGTGAGAAACATATTATTATGATTATTACATCCTCATTTGACAACAATCACATGGCATGGTGCCAGCTGGCACCAGGAAGCCATTGCTACTTCTCCTTCATTGCCCCATAAACACCGTGACAAGAATACAGCCCTTGTTAGGTTGAGAACCGAAGAATGGGAGAGGAGAGGCCAAAAACACCTCCTTGAACAATCACTATCGAGTAAACAGAACTGTATTTGGGAAGCACATATTTCAAACATATCTTCCCTGAGGTTTTTGAGGAGGGGAGCTCTGTGAGCATGTTCGCACTTGGGCATATTTCTGTGGTGTCAAACAGGCTAGTGGCAGCTAAGAGGAGAGTCCGTGATGCCCTCGTTTTGCAGGGGAAGATAAAAGTCCATGAAGCTGAGAATTTAGGGACTCATGCCAACATAGCAGCCTGTGTAAATTTGGACTGGCACTCCATGCTGGTCATGGCTGTGCTCAGCCTTTGATAAGGGGTTGTCTCACAAGAGCTCCCAGCAATCTAGTGTCATTCCAGCAAGCCACTCTCTTATCAAAGGTCATGTCAGAAATTTAGAGATGAGGGAGAGAAGCAGACCCAATAAATTTAGATGTCATAGGATGTTGTTTGTTCATGTTAATGTTCCTGAAATCATACCTCCCACTGGCAGAACAACTGTATGGAAACATTAGGAAAAACTGCTGTTTGTTCATCAGCAAAATTGTGAATGTCAGCATGCTGCTGTGGTTGAGTAATTTTGCACTGAGGTTTGTACAGGGGAGCTAGCACTAGAGGTTTGGGAGAAATGGATTTCAGAAGCATAATTACCATACCCAGCTCTCTGAACATAAGAGAACATAAGCCACTTGTACCTACAAGACAATCTAAAGGAACCATCACCACAGCACAGTTATTAGGTCTGTCCAAATGTGCATCCTTTCCCTGTCAATCTGTTAGGCCAAGATGTTCACTTCTGGTAGCTGAGACACTGATTTTACCCAAGTAACATTTGCACCAACCTACCTGAGTGAGTCAGGACAAGATTTGCCCTGTGCAGTCACTGCCCGGTTTGATAAGTGAGACAACTGTTAAGTTCTTGTCCTGCCCTGGCTTTCCAGGCCCTTGTGATACACATGCAATCAAAAAGGTAGAGACCAAGGATGAATCCATTTTTTTTTCCTAGTTTGCAATTTTCAGTGAGCTAGTACAGCCTCCTGTACAGCTCTGCCTCTCCTCCTATCATTCATTCCACACGTTACTGACCCAGGAGAGTACAAAGGCTCTATGAAATAAGAAGTAAACAGAAGCAAAAGAGATCTCTGATGAATACCCAAAGGGATCTGTCAGCAAAACCCTTTTAGTGGCCAGTTCTGCCTCCACCTCCCTCCCTCCCCAGGCCAAGCATCCTCTTAAAAGAGGGCTGCAGGAGATATATATAT
>NW_010333964.1:27822-28520 GCF_000700745.2 Antrostomus carolinensis
TATATATCATACCTAAGATCACAACATGGCTGCTCCACAAAGCAGTGAAGTGAGAGGAAAAGGGGAGGGTAACAGCTAATATTCTCCATCCACCTGCCCTCCCATGCTTTAACAAAACTGCCACTGTGATCATGCAAGGCAATAAGGGACACAGGGTGATCTGCCATCAGTCACCCTGTGCTCCTATGTTAAGATTTAGATTGAGTGGTCAAAGGCAGTTGGTGAGACAGCTGGAGCTCTCTGCCTTAATCTATTTTGGTTTTACTTGCCTCTCTCTCCCCTACTTGAATTTTCTGTATGTAATTTTTAATTATTAAAAATGAAATTTCCTTGGTGATGGGTTTGCATTAATCTTGGGATCTGACTGCACTGATGTTACTCTTAATTTCTTCCTCAGAGAAAGGATGATTTTGCACACAGATGGAGAATCATTTGTTCAGACATGACATTCATCCCAGGTTCAGCTGAGCTAAACATGTGATTTTTATTAGGGTGTGTGTGGTGGCTAGGTCCTGAGTGAAAGATGACATGGGAGTTGTGGAAGGTTGTCCAAAGCCAACACACACTGAAGCCCTCTCTCCAAGCAGCACGATACCCTGCAATGTGTTTCAGTCAGGTGGATTACACAGAGAAAGGAAGGGGTTGGACAAAGGGCCAGCCTGCAAACACGCAATTGTGGGACTCTCCATTTGGAGCAG
>NW_010333964.1:28530-32503 GCF_000700745.2 Antrostomus carolinensis
ATGAACAGCTGGACTTTTCATAAGGGCAACTAATGACAAGACAAGGGGAAATGGGTTTAAACTGAAAGAGGGGAGGTTTAGATTAGATATTAGGAAGAAGTTTTTCACTGTGAGGGTGGTGAGACACGGGAACAGGTTGCCCAAGGAAGTTGTGGATGCCCCCTTCCTGGAAGTGTTTAAGGCCAGGCTGGATGAGGCTTTGAGCAACCTGGTCTAGTGGAAGGTGTCCCTGCTGATGGCAGGGGGATTGAAACTAGATGATCTTTAAGGTCCCTTCCAATCCAAACTATTCTTTGATTCTATGATTCTATGATTCTATGATATCATAGGCAATGCCCCAGCTTCCCTGTCTCCAGTCAAGTGTGCTACATTCACTGGCAGTTTGGCCCCTGTGACCATGGGAAAGAAGTAGAGGCTTTCTGAATGATCAGTGCGTTCTGGGTACATCAGAGATTTGGAGGGTGTGGCCAGAAGATGGAAGTGTCAGACCTTGCTTATTAAATCCCCAATTTATTACCTCTGTTGAGACCACTCCAAAGCAGATCCTTCCTGTTCTGCCTATGCCTGTACCTCCTTTCTTGCTCTGTTTAGCTTCTGGCTCCTCCACAAAAGACACTTCATCCTTGAGACCCCTAGACCCTAATTCCCTCAGCAAAGGCACACTCTACCCCCCCACATCCCCACAAGTGCCCTCCACCCTGGGGAAAAACTCATTCTCTGAGAGTGCCTGTTCGTGTCATAAGGCCTTTAGACCCAAAGACCTCATCTCCTCTGGGACTGTTGGTACCAAATAAATGCTCATCAATAACAGTACTTAGTGGCTCATCACCTGTTCTGCCTACTAACCCAACACCAGAAAATATTTGACTCTGAGAGGTTTTCTTTCTCCCCAACCGTACTTTGTAGTATCAGGCGTCAATCTACATCCAACTCAAACTGTTGTTAAAGTTAAAGAATGTGTCATTGCTAATGTATAACCAGGGAGTGTGAAGCTGCGTGTGAGAACAGCACACACTACCAGTGTGAGAACAAGCAGCAAGCACATAAGGCAGACTCATTGTGCTCCTGCAGAGTGTTGTTTTATGTACTTTTTGCAGGGCTATATCTGGAGATCTCAAGTTGAAGATAGCTCCATATGCAGCTGCCTGCCCAATCCAAGGCCAAGTACATCACAGAAGAACTTAAGACTCTTCCCTTCGAGGTGTTTGGTTTTAATCTGTACTGTCCAAAATTGCCTAAGATCTGATTAATACCAAATCTGTGTCTTACCCCATACCATGCTGTACGGAGTCTGTCTGGGAGGAGCTCCCAGACCTTAACAGAACCCCCTATACCTACAGACCTGGCATCAGAACTTGCTTCTCCCTTGGTGGGCTGAAGCTGGCTTTGCTAAGCCTGCTGTTGGCCCCATCCCGCTCCTCTCACATGCAAAACTTTTGCTGTGTGATGAGCTGAGAGACATTGGGGTAAGGGGGAAGCAGCTTCTGGGATGACTGTAACGGTGTATTATCATGCACATAAAGGCACTTCCTATGTTTAATGGTTGCAGAGGCATTCAGCGGGAAGCATATTTGCAGTCCCACAGAGAGCATGCATGTGAACCCACTGCACTCCCTGGCACCAGTTAACGTCACCAAGGCTTGATAAACTGGCACCTGCTTGCAGAGAGCGAAGGTGGTTCAATTAAAATTCCCTTGGATCAGCTGAGGCACTCCAGTTTGGCAACTGGCTCGGTCAGAACACCAGTGTGGGTGAGCGGCGTTCACAGAAGCACTGCTGCAAACAGCACAGACGATCACCCGGGCAGGACGGACTGCATGGGCCAGACCAGAGCTGTCCCCCACAGCCACAGCAACCACCTCAGATCCTCTACGTGCTTCCACCCACCATGGGAACATTTCCTAACACCCTCTGACAAACCCAGCACGCTGCTGAAGAACAGAGTTTGCCTGCAGCTAGAATGCCCCAATCTGAAATACGTGCCACAGCCAGCGTGCACAAGGCCAGGCAGAGGCAGGGAGATTTTGCACAGCGTATCCAGAACAACCAGATGGGATAGTTTTCATGCAGAGCGATCAAAGCCTGATGGCAGGCCAAGGCGGCTGACAGGCAAGCCAGGCCCTCGCACAAGAGGAATGCAGCATGAGGAACCAGCTTGGGGTTCTGTGCAAGGGTCTTGGAGGAAACGAGAATGAATTTGGTGGCTCAAATGGTCCTAGGAGGTGTCTGAGGAAGCACACAGAACTGGGAGCACTCTCTGCATCCCATCTGCTACTAGTAAAGAGACATCTTGCTATATACACCTGACCATGGTGAGCTGGGGTAGTCCTGCTGTCTCTGCCAGATTTGCTCTGGTTACTTACTGCCCAGGACCAGCTCTGCAGAGACTAGGACCTGTGAAGTGAGTCAACCTTCAACAAACTACCCAGGGCAGGAGGAGTTCATCCATCCCCTCACCTCCCTGTACTGCAGGTTTTGGAGCTCTGCTGCAGGTCAAGCCAAGGAGGGATGTGCCCTGGCCAAGGCCCCAGGCGGCAGCCCTGCTGATGACTGTGGTGTCTGCATGGGAGATAGGATTGCTTGGAAGAGCTCGTGTATGTCATGAAACCAGCTATGGTATTGCAGAACGATAGCACTGGGACTTTTGAGGCCTGACTTCTGTACCCAGCTCCACCATGGCCTTCACAGGGTGATGCTGGGCAAGTCACATCCCTCGTCTATGCCTCCACCTGGGGAAATGTTACTCCCTTGAGTTAGAAGGAAGGTAATGAGGACAAATCTTTAGGCTCCAGGGCCAGAGGGTCCCTGCAGGCTCAGGCAGACATCAGATGAGAACACCATATTCGCCTGGCACAACATCAGTCTGTGGTGTCAAAAGATGACATCACGGGATATGAAAAAGCATTTACCCTCTGAAAGAGAAAATAGCAGAAGCATGTGTAACCATTTGCTTTTCATGCCAACATATTTTCCTTATGTAAAGAGAGGCCCTGGCGGCCCTAAGGAGGCTGAGAGATGCCCGTGCTCCTCTGGGAAGGAGGAACTATCAGGCAAGGATGCCAGCGTACCCACCTGGGTAAATTTGTGCATGCACTTCACATTATAATAGGCTTTAGTATCTGATAACAGAGACCTGCTGGAGTCTGGCATGAGGACAGAAGGAATCAAAGGTCATGCCATGAATTCCAGTTATGCTGATAGGCATCTACAGCCAAAGGAAGGAGCTCAAGAACAGGAACTGAAAACTGGTGGGGAGGACTGGAAAACAGAAACTGATTTAGAGGTGACAAGTATGGGTCTTTTTTGATCCCAACTAGACAATGGTGTGCACATGTTTGCCACAGGACATAGGATGATGTTTTTCCTGATGGAGTTACCCACGAAGTCTGTCATTACTAGTTAAACAAACAGAGTAAATAATACACTGCAATAAATTTATTAAATAGTTGGCACATGTCTCTTTAGAGGCCCCTCCCTGATGGCAAAGCTGATTCACGACACAGATGGGCTGATCAGCAGATAGGTAGAGATGCAAACATGCAGTGTGTACCTTGTACTAGGGGGACTGACTGTCTGCACAGGGAAACAGCTGAGAACGTATGTGACATAGCACAAAGTTGCTCTGCCCACTGCTTGCTTTTGCCTCATCATCGCATCGCATGCTGCAAGTCAGTCTGTCACTACCATTTGCCTTGTGCCTTATGCTTAGCAGATGCCTGGGTGGCACGGTGCTCTGTGGTGCACATTGAGGTCTGAACAAGTTCACACAAGGAGTGCAACCCTGCAGCTGCGCACAGAGCCGGCTTGGCAATCCCTGCACAGCACAGGTCTGTGTTGAGTTGGCTGCACGCTTCTGGAGGCAGGAAGAGGTTAATTTGTTTGGTCTTCCCATAAAGCCTAACATAAATAGAGCTTTAAGATTCTATGGTACCCACATGAATAGGATGGGGTGGGATGGGATGGGATGGGATGG
>NW_010333965.1:0-29080 GCF_000700745.2 Antrostomus carolinensis
CAAGCCACACTCTAAGTTTGTGGGTTTTCCTATTTTCTTCTGTCTTAGCATTGCTCCAGCTTATATTGTTGTGCAGTTATGCACAGTGTAATCTGGTGGCACTGCTAACATCAGTGTTCTTCATATAGGCATACAGTTCCTTTGGCAAACCTAAAACCAGTGACACAAGTGGCGCCTGTCCTTGCTTGGAATATGGTTCCCAACCGAAAAGGAGGAGCCTATCAAAAAATAACAGGTGGATACTTCTCAGGAATAGGTTTGTACAAGGTTTCCACAAGCATTCCTTCCCTTAGGGCCAGGGGAGAGTGGGGGAGATACTCCTGACAGTATTAACAGTAGCGGCCTTTGGATACTGGAAGTGATTCAGTTCAGCCAGCGATACAAAACTTGGTCACTGCACGGGTTTGATGTACAGTGATCCTTCAGACAGAGGGATGAATTTGCCTTTGCAAAAGAAAATGCATAGCAAAGTTGGTATTGCTCAAAGCTACCAAGAGGAAATTTGGCACTTGAGAACCATGTGTAAAGACTGGGTCTGTGAACCAAAAAGCTTGTCTGATCTGGCCTTAGCAGAGATGCGTGGACAGACTAGGGCTTCCCCAGCCAATTCAATACGGATTGTATTTGGTTAATTTGGAGAAATTCTTTAATATAAACAAATGCAGCCTTCATAAAGAGATTTTAACAGTGAGAGCACTGGTTTGATCAGCTGAAGTTGGGAAGGTAATCACATGTGAGATGCTCGTGATTTATAGTGTACTCTTGAACCTTCAAAATAAGGACATAGTGTGCATACTTAAAATGCACTTTTACTGGGATAGGCCATTGGCTCACTCTTCCATGTGTCCAAATACCGACTCTTCTCAAATGATGAAGAGAACATAGCTCTGGAGTCAGCTGTTCAAGGTGTAAATCTGTCTTTTCTGTCCTCAACTGAAACTGCAGAAATGGATATGAGAACACGGAAGAGAATGCTTAAGAAAGTTCGTGGAAAGGAAGTCTTTATGACTGTGACTTATAGCAGGGGTCAGCCAGTTCTTCCACCCCGGCTACAGCACAGTGTTCCTTCGGGGCGCTCTCCTCCAGTTCACTGCTCACAGGGTGGTGGAAACATGGCACCTTACGAACCCTATCATCCTCAGAATCCTCCTCAGAGACATAACCGTGGATTTGGGATGCCAAGGTATGAAGCCTTGAAAACCTGTGCAAGATCACCACTGGTTTTCTGTTTGTTCTTGCTGCAGACTAGTTAGGAGAGTGTGTGCTATTGAATAGGTAAAGCTACAGATGAGTTCCATCTGAGAGGCACTTCCTGGTAATTGCACCTTTTACCCTTTGAACTTAGGGGATCTGCCCGATTTATAAACAGGCACAACATGGTTGGCCCTCAAATAGCATTCTACCCCAGTCCAGGAAAGAGATGCTATCAGAGCTATGACAATTTCTCCTGCAGGTCCTGGTAAGTTAATATAAACCTCTTTACAAAACATTGCTCTAAAAGAGTTGGGAGGATGGTGGTATGTGGAGGGCTGAGTTGGCTGTTAATGGCACAGTACGAAACAGTGGGATTATTGTGCCTCTCAAAAAAGAGCAGAGTTAAAATTGAGCAATGAAATCAAGGTGAAACTCCAGATAATGGTGATTCTTAACCTCTTTTCTTGTTTTTAAAGCTCATACAGCCGTAGCCGCCATCAGATGCAGTGTGTGAATAAGGAATGCCAGTATGGGTATGTACCAGGGAATGGAGAGGAGCCTCAAGAACCAGAAGAAACTATAACTTTCTATGAAATTGAAGGAGAAGATGACACTACTTTTCCTACCTTACCAGTAAGTTATGAACAAGGGGTATGTTAAAACTTCTCTGAGAGAGAGAGGAGGGAGGGAAAAGCTGTACAAATGTGCAGCACTTCTTTGCCTAAATATTGTCTTTTTTTTCTTGGAGTAAGCTTTAGCAGTGAATATGTTTTTGAGAAGGGAAGGTTGAAATGAGTATAGATCCTGTAAAGCCTGCGTAAAACTTCAGTTTTTCTAAATGTTTCTTGTCTTTCTCCCTCCCCTCACTGGCAGCACTTAATTTTCTTTTTAGTATATTTTCATAAAAGTAGGGTCATGTTTCTCCTTTCTATTGCAGTTTGGAAACAAATCCATTCCTACTGTGGGTGTCTGTCTAGCTCTAAATATTGTGGGAGAAAGCTTTTCACTTGTTTGCCACACTGTAATTTATCGTTTATGTAACTAGATTCAGAATCTGCATATTGATAGCCTGGATTGTTCCTATGAATTTGTAGTTAGTGCTGTTTTGGGCTAGCATGTTGTTCCTGAAAGTTTCTTCAGTTACAGAAACAGGCAAAAATTCTAAATCTAGACTTGTCTTAAAACAGTCTTTCTGTGGGATTGTAGATGAAGTGACACAGTGTATTCTTAATCTTTAAAATAAATCTTTTTCTTTTATTTGTAGTCTAAGCCTAGTACAAAGCTGGATATGCTACAAAAAAATCAATTGATATTTAGGTATCTGAGTAGGAAAGCAGATCTGTTTTAAAAAAAACCCTAGTAGGTTTAAATTTACTGTGTTGAGGCAGTGAATTTAACAAATGTTAGACTTGTATTTAAATGAGAGAGAGGGAATCTGCTCAGGGCTGTTTCAGCAGCAGCCATTTTTTAATTTGTCCTCACGTGCTAGATCTTTGCTCTGATTTTTTTGTCCAAGAGTGTCAGTGAATAAGGGCAGATTATCCTGCAATTTTTTTTTTCCAACATAAAATCAATATAGCTTGTTGGCTTTTCATCCCCATTGCTAGACATTACACCTGCAGCTCCTAATGAATAGTTTTTCATGTTCATTCAGTGACTTTGTTATTGTCAATGCCAAAGCCTTTTCTCTTCTCTTCCTTGTCTTGTTTAGTAAAGGAATATAACATTTCCTGGGGAAAGATGCATCTCACAGAACTCCGCCATCCTACTAGAGGCCTGGTGGGAGAATCTTCTGACTTACCACCTCTGCTTCAACCTTGGAAATCTTACAAGCCTCTCTGAGCACTTTATCGATCTCATAGTCACCATTTCTTCCGAGGAGAATTTTGAGTGTCACCTTAGCCATCATGAAAGAGTGAATGAACTTCTCTTACTCCAGCATCTCATTCCTATATTCCTTCTGCAGAGAACTCTATATATTTTAAATTGTGGTGCAGCTAAGGACAGTGCAAAGACAAAGGGCCTGTGAAATCCTAAAGGAGTCCTGTGGGAAACCGTGATGGGTGTTGCTCTCTGAAAGAGTCAGGCTTGCATGTGTGGGTCAAGTTAGTGCAGACAGTGGTGTCTATACCAGCAGCCACGCAGGAGTTTCACTGATTGTGACTAAAGAGAACCTTTTTCCATGATAATTAGAGTACTTGGATGAACTGGTCTGCTGTTGGTGTGGTGGGAATGCTCCAGGATCAGGCAGGAGTGTATATGGGGGGTAGCAGTCTTGGCTGTTGTCTGGGGTCTGCTCCCTCCTTTTCAGCTTTGTTGGAGGTTGAGATAAATCTGGCTGAGTTCTGAGAGGGAGCAACTCGACTGTATTGCATAGGACAGTGGTAGGTCTTCAAAAGTAGATTATCTTAAGTATCTTAGGCAGAAGAAAAGGTCTTCTGCCCACAGGCCCACAATTGTTTTGCTGCAATCAAAGTACTTAGGAATAGACACAAAAATGATAATTCTAGTAAGTTGTGGTTGCAGCAAGCTTGGTCTGCCAGCCTGTTTCTGCTCTGTGTGTGTGTGTAGATTATGGAAAGACTTTATACTGTTTCTAAACGCACGCTTCTGACTTTACTTTTTAGACCCAGGGCAGCCCTGCTTCTATTGTCCACAGTCCAGCAGGATTTTGGGTGTCAAGGAGAGGCCCAAACTCTGTTCCACCTAGCAAGCAGACTCTGAATTCCTCAGAGGAGGAAGAAGAAACAAATGAAAATGGTGAGTTAGTAAAGGATTAGCAGGTGAAGGGGAAAGACAGGTTTAGAGGGTCCTCAGTGTGCTTTGATTGTCAAACCAGGTTCCTTACATCTCCTAAATACCTGTTTGTTGTGAACTTTGAACATGTTTGTTAATACACGATAGAAATGTGTCACTTTTGTTTAAGCTTGCTATGCCATCACCCTTGTGTTTGCATAGGTCTGTAGCAAGCCAAGTTGGTGCTTAAAAATGCATGGTGTAAATTTGGTAATGGCAACTTTGATAGTTGGAATAACAAATTGAGCATATCTTGAGTGTTTCTCTACCTTTTCTGCACAAAACAAGATGATACTGAAAGCAGCTTAATGGATGCACTGAAATGTAATGGTGGTAACTTCAGCTGCAAGTTGGTGTTTGGTTTTTTTGTTGTTTTTTTTTTTTTCCTCCTGAATTGAATCTTCCTGTTCTCTCCCTTGTAGGGAAATTTAGTGAAGAATATATCTATGTACCTCCAGGTAAGTAAAACTTTAGTCTTTATTGATAGAACACTCCGTGAGACACTCATTATGGCCTTTTTATAAGATTCTGAAGGACTAGATTTAATGCTACTTTTTAAAATTAATTTTGCCTATGCCCTCCAGATTCCGACTGTGAAACCGCAACAGTATTTAGTTCAGCAGAACCTACAGCAAACTTGGTAAGCTTTAGTTCACTGGCTGTTCAGATTAGGAATTCCTGAAGTGTGTGGGGTTCTCCATAAAAACTGTCCTTGCATGCAGGCTTAACATAGTAGGTCAGAGATTTCTTTTGGAAAAAAAGAATCATGGCTTTGTTTATATATTTACCCCCCTTTTCCTCCCTGAATAGTGAGGTTTTTATCTGAGTCTGCAAGTACAGACTGAATTGTACCAGATTCGTTAATGATTTTTCCACCTTCCCCTCTGCAAAGAGAAAGCGTGTATTTGAGTGGTGTTTACTTTTCTGCTCCAGACAGCAATTTTTTCTGTCGTGCTACCTTTCAGGTCCTATTCCAGCTAGTCTTGTTCCTCCACTGTGGGACTGGAGGTGTCTCCTCACCTCTAATAGAACTGACTTTGGGATTTTTTTTTTATTTTTTTTTCAATCTGAAACTAAATCTTTAATCACCTACTGAATGAGTCTGAAAGCCGTATAAAACCGCTTTTACTTGAGTTGCAGGAGATCCTCTGAGTGTATATAATCCATAAATAAATAAAAATATTTAGGGGTGTGGTGTGTCTGCCTTGTGACATCTTTGCCTCTTAAATGGACCATACTTTGCTTTGGAATCCCTTCAGGAAGAAGGGCCAGTCTCTGTGTCACCTCAAGATGGAGGGGCTTCCTACAGCTATCCTCAGAAGGTAGTATCCAGTACTTTATTGTGGTATCCTTGTGGAGAGGTAACCACTCTGGTTAGTGTCAATTTGTGAGGTCCCTCTACCTGCCTCTTACAGAATCTTGTAGCAAAGAATACAATTACCTGTGAATATAAACAAAACAGAAGGGTGACAAGATGCCTTGCAGGTGTCTGCAGTTCTAAACTGGTATTTTCAAGCCAATTTTTAGAGAACTGGGATAGTTACCTGCCTTTACAGCTAGGACTTCCAAAATGCATTTATATGATGTGAGAATCTTGGAACTATGGATATTTCCATAGTCTTTGACAAAGCCACTTGTAGAGGCAGTCTACTGATTACTCTGACTCTTTTCCAGGTGATGGTGAATTCTGCAGCACTCTCAGCCTCTCCAGCTACAGGCTTCTCCTCAAATTCTGCTGCCTCCACTCCAGCCAGTGTCACAACAGCAGCTCCCCCACAAACAGCTGTTCAGCCAGTCATAGTATCTCCCCTTTCTATAGGGAGGCCAGGTAGAGTCTACATACTACAGCTGTGAATTTGGATGTCTTGAGTTTTTTGTTACATCTTCCCCTCCCTTTGTATTTTTTTTTCCCCCCTCCCTATCCAAGACACATCACAGAATCACAGAATGTTGGGGATTGGAAGGGACCTCGAAAGATCATCCAGTCCAATCCCCCTGCCAGAGCAGGAACCTAAACAAAATTACACAGGAAGGTGTCCAGGCGGGTCTTGAATGTCTCCAGAGAAGGAGACTCCACAACCTCCCTGGGCAACCTGTTCCCATCTTATAAAGAGTACTTCTCGTGTCTTCTGTAAAAATTCATCATCCAAAAAAACCTCCACCTTCAATTCTGTGCAATTCTGTCTCCTTTTTCCTCTCCGTTTTTCTCCTTGGTTTGTTTTTTTCTGCTCTGAGAGTTTTGTCAGCATAGCTCTCTGAAGTGTCTACTTGCTGATGCTGGTACCAATAACCTGCTGCCATGCTAGATGTGTGCGCCACCTGATGTACATTTAACAGTGGTCTAGCCAGAATATTTTTGGCCTGACATGTCTTGAACTTCCCATATTTTTGTTGGCTTATTGTCACACTTCTGAAGACTTAGTGATTAGTCTGTTCCTTGTTGTTCTAGGACAGCCAGTTATGTAAAGAAAGTCTGGCCTGCCCTCTAGTATGGAGAAGTGGTTGAAAAAGACATTTATTCTTAACTGGAATATGAAGCTTGCAAATAGACATATGGTTAAGGCTGGTGAGACTGGAAACTCCTCATCTGGTTTTAAAACTTCTTCTGGACTTTTAAAGCAATTACTAAAGAGAACTTTGTTAAAGCTTGTATTTAGGGGCACTACGATGACAAAGTAGTGCATGCTTAATTGTGTAACTTAGCATCTTGCTCATTTGACATACCATTGCAAATATGACTTGACTTTTGTTTCCTTCTAATTGTAGCAGTTTCTTCAGTGCCATTCCCAGTTTATTCAGCTCCTCTTCCTCCGGTCAGTGAGGTGGGAGAAGCTGGTGCTGTTCTTCCACCTTACTCTTGTGATCCCAGTGGCAGTGATCTGCCTCGAGGTAATTATGGTATTTTGTGTTTTTGTTGCTGCTGGTCTTTGACATGCTTCTGACTTGTGATCTGCAAGAAAACGTAACAGAATACCTATAGTGAGAATTGAAGCTCACAGGGAGTGAGAAATAATATTGTGGATACTTAGGCTAAAAATGCTTTAATTCCCAGTTCTCAATAGCAAGTTCATATCTAGCTCAAATATGTGATTACTGCAGGTTTAGACAGCATCCTAAAGAAATGAGTACCAAGGGAGAGGGTGCTTGGCCTATATCATACTGGTTCTTGGTGGAGTAATAATTTTTCTGATAAGTGATTTGAAAACAACCAACCAACCAAACCCAAAAAACAACCTGTGTATCTATGAAGTCATGCTGTTGCACAGTTCAGAGGGATATCGTGTTGTTTTCCTCTATGGATCCAAGATGTGGTTCTGTGGTATCTATAAACTGGGAATAAAGCGTAGGGTCATCTTGTTCCTTGGATGCACAGCCTTTTCGTGTACTGCCATCAGTTAGGACAGTGTTTAAGGTATGTTTCAGCTATTGAGCAAGAAGTATGCAAAGACCAATATAGTACCTACCAGCAGAGCAGCTCAGAAACAGCTTTCAGCTTTAAAGGCTGAATGTGGACTTCATTTTAAAAGTGTTAATAACCTAAAGGTCAAGCTGTCTGCTGTCCTTATCGCAAGCTAAGTGCCTTGCAGCTACAGGAATAACATACTGCTTGCTGTTACGCTATGTAACTTGGTTTTCACTGGATAGGGTATGCTGTGATGCCCAAGCGTGCAAGCATTGCATCACTGCACACATCTCAAGAGGCAGATAAAACTATTCTGTGATGCAGTGTCTTGTCTTAGCTGATAAGGATTGTTGATTTTGTGTAGTTCTGGACAGGTGTAGAAAATGCTCTACCCTCCGCATGTCCCCTTGCACAGTCTTTTGACAGTGCGTTGGCTCAAACTGCACTAAGGGTTAAAAACTTAGAAGGGCTGTAAAAGAAAACTTTGTTATTCAGGCTGCCTGTCCTCTTGATAGCAAAATTCATCTTGTCCCAATTTGTAGTGCTCAGACAAGAGCAGAAATACACTAGATATGAATTGGAGTTCAGTTTGGTTACCTGTGTTGTCACTGCATCATATACAACAGCTTCAGCTCTTTCTGCCCTCTCTGGCAGGGAGCGTGGGGGGAAGCTGGTTTTGGCAGTAGTGAAGCCAAGCTAGACATATGCTGTAGCGTACTCTGAAGAACAGCATGGCTAAACTGGCTGGCTGTTTACGTTTTTGTTGTTGAAGTAGTGGGTATATCTCCTGTACATTGGTTGAAGTATGTAGACTGTTTAAATATCCCCACCATACACTGGGTATGTTGAAAGTCTGTGCATCATAGCTGACTTATCTAATAGCTATCTATAGATACAGCAGATGACATGAATTTATCAGACTTGCTGCATTTACTTGAAGTTCCTGAATCTCCCATGTTCTCTGGTGTAGAGAGTAGCCTTTCATTCAGGGATGAGTGAGAGGAAGAACTGGCTGTATATGTGCAGGGTCAGTGAAATTGAAGTGCGCTTTTTGCACTGTTTTGAAAAGTGTAGTTTCACTATAACTGTCTGACTTGATTTCCTCCCTTCCCTTTCCCCACAAAAAACCATCCTTGTAACTGACACTTTCAGGTGCATGGCAGTTGTAACTTTTATTGTATCAGAATGTAAAGCTTTTGCCTTTTATTCCAAAATCTATTATTTGAAGATGGAGCATAAAATATTTTAGTAATACCAATTGTTTCTACGTTTGGTTCAACGTACTGCTATCTGTAGTAGCTCTGTTGTCCCTGTGGGGGACTTTCCTCAGTGTACTAACGCTAGAGGGCTAATTTCAGATAAGATAGCACTACTCTTGATATCTACAGGTAGCTACATCTGGTAGGTTGCACAACAACCTGGGCTGAAATGCTATGGATTCTTTTGGTTGCATTTACCTTGTAATGTGCGTGTCTTGTCAGAAGTTGTTTTGGAACCTGCCTTTTTCCAGATCAGTATGCCATGGCTGCTCAAAGTCCTGCTGCTTTCACAGTACTGCTCATGTGCTCTGCAGTAACTCTGCTCTCTTGCAGGTGCTCTCAATTCCTGGTTTTGTTAATCTTGACTATTCTGTTTTCCACTTCCCTGCTGCAGTAGTATTACTCCAGATGATATTATGCACACATGAGGTTTTCACACATGGTTTTCAGCTTTAGTTGAATGCTCTTAACTGAGGCTTTCAGCACTTGGGAGAATTGGGTGTTAAGCATGCTGACAAGAATCTGGAGTGGATGTGGATTAATAACCTTTTCAGAACCTGCCTGTAGCTCTTCAGCTGAGTCACTCCATGTGGAGTGACTGGTCATGTCCTTCTAGGCATAAACTCTACAAATTTTTTTTGAAGGATCTTAAGGTTGATAGTTAATAAGGAATTGCATGTAGCATTTATGTTGTCACACTGCTGTAGGATAGTCTATACGAGCTTTAAGTTAAGAAATCCAGAAGCTTTGGAGCAGTGCAGGGTGAAATATGTGGGTATACTTGACCTAGAGCTCTGTGAACTTTCTAAAGATACTTAAAGGCCTGGTATTTGGCCTGGTATAGATTGGGAGTGTGATTTGTCAACATATTCAAGTTCTGGACTTGGAAGGAAAACCTGTCATATGCCCTAGTATTACTTGGTACATCTGCACGTGTTCCTATTTTCAGAGTCTCTTGGATATTTTTTTATGAAGCTTAGGACTTGTGACATGTGTTTATTAACATGATGACTTTGGGTGTCCTATCCTTGCCTGCTCCCTTGTATTTGAAGGAGCTGTTGATAAAAGACCACTTGATATTGCTGTGTTCCAGAGACTGCAGTAGTGTTCAGGATTGACCAGAGCTTCCCATCAGCACAGTAAAAACTTTATTGTGATTTTTTTGTCCTGAGGCACTGTAAGATGAGAGAGATTCTTACTAGTAGTCAACATGGTTTTCATGTCAGGGTGGTTAACTTTTTTTGGCTTAGCTGTTGCTTCGTAAGGTAGTCATGTTTTACTGAAGATTGACTTGATTTCTAGATATCAAAAAGAGGAATATAAACAAAAACTGATCTCCTACTGTACTGGCTTCTGTTCCAGCATTCCACAGACATTGGTATTTCCAGTATCAGTTTGTCACTTCAGTCTCCCAGCTCTTCTTTTGTACCGTTACCACTGTTATGAAGCAGCTGTTTCATTCAGGCTTGTTTTGCATAGATTTGCATAAACAATTGAAGAACAAACAGATTTAAAAAAAACCCAACTTGTTCCAAATGTAGATGCAGTTTCAGCTAGATGCTGTGAGCCGTTGGGTTATTTTTAATATTTTACTGACTGTGGTCAATGTCACAACCAAATCACCAGCACTTTCAGGAGTGAGCTTACAGCTGTTAGACGTAAGGAGGGATCTGTATGCGCTTCCTAAAATAGCTGCGTGGATTGTTGCCCTGATCAAATCTGCTGAACAGTAAAAAAGTTTATAATTGGCCTCAGCAACAGAGGAACAAATCGTCATGCATTTCAAGACTGGAGTTTTAAATTTCTGATGCTGTGCCTATCTGCAGCAAAATACAGCAGGCAGTACCATGGAGGAGCAGGGCTGGGGAAGCGTGCCTGTGTGGTAGATGGGTGGACAGGGAAGCAGTGCAGAGCTGAGGCCCTGGTCTAGGGGGAAGCGGGTAGGTGGTGAGAAGATGGTGACTCTGGAGGTGTTGCTAAGTTGAAGCTCATAATAGCTTGCTCCTTTTGAGCTGTCTCCCTGCTTTCCATTTTGTTTCCCAGCAGTACTAAAGCAAAGTGCATGTGTGTGCATACACACAGAAACCTACTGCTGTGGAATAGGTGACTTGTTCTTCCTGAGCCTTTAAAACAAATCTGTATTTGAATCTGAGAAATCAGCCATTTCTCATACACAGTTCCAGAACTGCCTCATCGAATTAAAACGTGCTTTCTGTTTTCCTTTCAATGGTCAGTTTTAAAGTTTTAAAACTACTTCACTGTATTTAGACAGTTGGAAATGCGTTTCCAGGTTCAAAACCCTGTTGTTTTTGGAGAGTGGTTTCAAAGTTCCTCCACGCATCTGAGGTTGCTTCAGCATATCATTTGCCTGGGGGCAAATAATTCAGTACACGGAAGACAGAAGTAAAAGATTATTTGCAAGAAAGCATGGAACTGAGTACCCTTGCGAGGAAGGGAAGGAAAGGAACATATTCCTTATTCCTCCCCCACCTCCATTTTCTGACTTGGTATAGCAATTGGAGGGATCCCCAAAACTAGGTGAGAAGATCAAGATGAATAAAACAAAATTAAAGGTAATGAAATTGAAGTCTGATAGCAAGTTGGTCAGATATGCTCTACTATTGCACAAATATCTAAGTGGATTAACTCAAAAAGATAAACTAGTTTTAACAACTAATTATATTCAAGATACATTATTTACGCTCAAAACTTTAAAGGAAAAGTAGTGCTAAAATACTAGTGTTAAAATTCATTAAGAGTAACTTAAAATGTTCTTAATGTGTGTAAGTTTCTTTTACTTTTTGGTTTATATTCTTCTGTTCTTTAATGTCATATCCTTTAATTTCAGATACAAAGGTCTTGCGGTATTATTTTAATCTGGGATTGCAAGTAAGTGCTTTTAAAATGAGTAAATTGCCTGTAAAAACTGCTGTTTTTCTTGACAAAAGTACTGATGTATTTAAGACTTCCAGGTGTGCTAAATGTGTGCACTATGCACTTGACTATTAATATGTATAGGCTTGCGTGGTGGAGATGAAAGTATAGCTCAGGAAGTGAAGTTCTAACTCAAGATGTAAGGCACATTAGTATGTATGTTCAGTTGTTTTACTTTGTGGTGGTGTCTTGGGTTTGTTTTTGTGGAGGAAGGTGGATAAATATTTTTCTATGAAGATAAGGGGAGGAACCTGATCCATTCTTAAGAAAATTTGTGTACTTACACAAGACATCAAAGACCATTTAGAGACGTGTGGTTTGAGTCTCCTAGGACTTTGTACAACTGTGTTCAGACTGGTTAGCACCATTTCTCTGTGTTCTGAGAACTCTTGCTCTGCTGAAGAGTTGTCTCTGTGCCAGCAGGCATGCAGTGTCAGTGCTACTGCTCAGGGAAGTAAAAGAAGTTGTAATATCAGCTTCTTCAACTGAAAAAATAAGAAAGATCTCTTTGAATATGACAAAATTGATAGGTGGGAATCTTCTTTCTCTGTAAAGATTTCTGACACAACAGCATTGTGGAACTGAGGTGACTATTGCTGCAGGTATTGCAATATCTTTTCTGATGGGCTGTATTGAGGTTTTTTGTGTGTGTAGTATCTTAAGGGGCTGGGAAGGAAAAAATACCCTTCTTCCTAACTTCAGATCTGAAACTAGTAGTGATTTGGAGGAGGGATGGAGGGTACGTGTTTACATGTGTGACACTGTATTTTTCTTTCCCCCCTTCTCTCAAAGTATTATCATCAGAGCTGTTGGCCTTCCATGGTGTATGTACAGCCAGTGCTGCCACCATCACCTGTGGAAGTTTATCCAGCATATGCTGAACCAGCTCCTGTCCTAGATCAGTCCGTACCTCAGCTCTACACTGATGCTGGGCGACCTGAAGTCCACCAGGTTCCCTTGGAAGCACCTGCAAATGGTTAGTATTTGAGCATGAGACCCCATACACAACTAGTGAGAGGCAAGGGAGAATAGGTCTTCAGAGCATGACTGCTCCGTATGAGCTGTGTGCCTGCAGCGTTGGTACTCTGAGAAGCTTGAGATTGGGGTGACATAAAGCTTTGTAAGGGGTTATCAGAAGTTCCTCTGCCATCTCTGGTACTACTTAAAGTATATCAGGGTCACTGATGTAGCCACCATTGTGTCAAGTGCTTTCTAAAGCCATAAAAAGGGAGAAGTAATCCTTTCTAGGCCTTTACTAAGTACGCTAACTTTAATTTGGGCAAACTTTTTCCTAAGACTGTGAAGGAATCTCTTTGCTTATCGATAAGCAAATAGTCATGGTATCAAAACAGAACACCTGTAATTTAATGTAGAGGAGACATTTGAGTTTTGGCAAGCACTGAGCATCAATACTTCAACTCCACAGGAATTTTTAAAAGGAAGATGCTGCAAACCTTGGTTTTAGGCTCAGCATTCTGAGCTATTATCTCTTGAGTTATTGCTAGCTGCATCTCTTACTGTGCCTAAGATTTATAGCAAAACTTAGTTTCACCTAGCATCTTTGTAACAAGCTTGTAGATACATTTGGCAGTGAATAGGAAGATTGTATTACATGAGGAAAAAGACATCAAAAAGGTCAGTTCATTAAAATCTATGGAATAGTGCAAACATTCAGTGTTGGAAGGAGTGGATCATAACAGAACTATTGCTCAGAGGTATACAGGCTTATTGCTCTGATAATGCTTCAGCCTGTTCAGCTCGGGTAGTTCTTTTGCATAGATCAGTGTCATATGGTCAGAGATCAAATAAGGGAAAAATATTAGTTCTTTACCCAAACCCCCTTGAAGAAACTGCCACTCCAGTGCAGAACGTTGATAAGCAATTCTTGAACAGGGTTTAGTAAGAAGATGAGCAAATTGTCCTCTGGTCTAACTTAGGACCCAAAATTATTTTGATCCCTCCATTAGGAGGGACATATATGGGTATAAAACTGTAATCTAAATTGATCTTCTGTTTTGACCACCAAAATAATGCTATGTTCATGGTAATGAAAGCCTGCATGAAAAGGCCATAGATATGATAAAATATGGTAAGTGTGTGTATTTTCTGTTTTTTAAGGTAACTTTCAAACTGCAGAGCCTCCACCGCTGCCCTACGGGCCAATATATTACCCAATCGTGTCGGATCCCTTCAGCCAGCAATCTCTTCCTGGATTTGATTCTTTTGTACCTGCCTATCGCTATATTAGTAGCTGGCATCCAGTAAATCCACCATATGGAAATTCTCCACAAATTGCTAATGCTGTAAGTTCTGGACCACTGCACCAAGTCAGCTATATTGCCTCACCTAACCCTGCACCTCATGATGTGCCTCAAGGGATGTAAATCTGTGAGCTATAAGCTCAATTCTTGCCCTTGGTTTCTCTTGTTTCTTGATTGTCAACTCTCTGTTAATATTGTTTTGTAAATGTTATCCTGTCTTAAGGGGCTGGGTCAGTTGATTAAACTGCATTCAAATTTCATGTTTCTCTTTGGGTTTATGCTAGTGGTAGTTGACTTGACAGGATGTTGTTTTAGTCAGTTACATAGGAAAGCGTAGGAAAGGCGTGTACACAAACTACAGCGCAGGGAACACGAAGCTTGAATTTGACTACATAAAACATGTAAAAATACAGTATCACTAAAAGAATGTTGTGTCATATACCTCTGAAGGGTTGCACTGGAACACTTAGACACCTAGTTCTTGTTTGAGGACTGAAATAGGCTGCCATTACCACTACATATAGAAGTTGGGAACAGGGTCGTTAGAGGATTAAAATGTTTGAAATAGGTTGGCTTTCTCAGATTTCGCAAAACAAAACTTCTTTGCTCCTAGTGCTCACATATTTGTAATAGCTGTATTTTTCTGTCTAATTTCATTCTGCGTAGGTTTCATGACTTGGAAGTGTAAGAATACTGTTTTGATCTGTTGTATGTTGCTATATGTTTGCAAGATTTGTTTTGTGAAAGCTGTTGCACAAACGGTGGTAGTCTTGGTGTTTAATTTGCACTGATAGCACAAAATAAAAGCACTGAATACATGAAAATCAGTGGTGATTTATCACTGGAAGGTTTATGTTCCTGACAATTAGTCATCCAACAGCCTGGACTGAAGAAGTGTAGTTGTCTTGTGTGGGATAAAGCTGTTCCAGCCTTCTGTGAGGAAAATATCAAAAGCTATCAGCATGAGAATGAAGGGCAATGGAAAGCTCTACCTGTGTTTTTGTTGATAAGTTTAGGAAGAAAACATTGAATGGTCTGTGCACATGAACTGAAATTCTTTCAAATTACTGTCTGCACAGGCTCTGTCCTTGATAGAAACTTGTGCTGTACATGCAAAACCAACAAGAAGTGGGTATGAGGTGGGCCCTGCCTGCAGCCCTGGGGGCATAGCCCTGTCCTGGGCTAACAAACATGGACACAAGAGCAAGTTATGTTGGCTCAGTGCCAGAGGCCCTGAAAACCACCCAAGACACTTATTAACAGATTTTGTACTTCTTTGTAGAGGCAGTCTACTGACTACTCTGACTCTTTTCCAGGTGATGGTGAACTCTGCAGCAGTCTCAGCCTCAGCAGGTGTTTATGCTGCTCCAGCTACAGGCTTCTCCTCAAATTCTGCTGCCTCCACTCCAGCCAGTGTCACAACAGCAGCTCCCCCACAAACAGCTGTTCAGCCAGTCATAGTATCTCCCCTTTCTATAGGGAGGCCAGGTAGAGTCTACATACTACAGCTGTGAATTTGGATGTCTTGAGTTTTTTGTTACATCTTCCCCTCCCTTTGTATTTTTTTTTCTCCCTACCTATCCAAGACACACGTTAAAATGCTTTTGAAAAAAAAAAAAAAGTCTCTTGCTTTGCCTTAAAATGACTTAATAGTAGTTGTAACTTCAGTGCTGCCTTCTTGCCTTCATGTTTTGAAGGGGACAGTTGCCCCTGAATTTGCATGGGAATTGGTCTCTGGTTTGGGTTGTCCCCTCACCACCTTTAGCCATCAATGCCAAGTGTTTTGCTAGAAGGTTATTTTTCAGAAGGCAGAAGTTCATGGCAGCTCCCTTCTTCCTTATTTCCTACAGTTAATTTTCCTCTTAATTTGAGATACTGGTTAGGACTCTAAAAGAAAACTGTTATTTCTCCTGCCTGTGCCAACAGTAGTGCTCAGGCTGGAGCAGAAATTCTCTGGATGTGAGCTGGAGTTCAGTTTGGTTACCTGTGTTGTCACTGCATCATGTACAACAGCTTCAGCTCTTTCTGCCCTCTCTGGCAGGGAGCGTGGGGGGAAACTGGTTTTGGCAGTAGTGAGGGGCGCTCTCCTCCAGTTCACTGCTCACAGGGTGGTGGAAACATGGCACCTTACGAACCCTATCGTCCTCAGAATCCTTCTCAGAGACATAACCGTGGATTTGGGATGCCAAGGAATGAAGCCTCGAAAACCTGTGCAAGATCACCACTGGTTTTCTGTTTGTTCTTGCTGCAGACTAGTTAGGAGAGTGTGTGCTATTGAATAGGTAAAGCTACAGATGAGTTCCATCTGAGAGGCACTTCCTGGTAATTGCACCTTTTACCCTTTGAACTTAGGAGATCTGCCCGATTTATAAACAGGCACAACATGGTTGGCCCTCAAATAGCATTCTACCCCAGTCCAGGAAAGAGATGCTATCAGAGCTATGACAATTCATGCAGAATTGGGAGGGGAGAAAAAGTATATTTCCTTCAGTATCCCTTTAAAGTAATAGTGGAAGCAAAAACATAGTAGGAAAAAGTGACTCCTTGCAGTCTTACCTTAAATTAATGCAGTGTTTTTTATGTTGGTCCTATTTCTTTGAAACTTGACTTTTTTTTTTTTTTTTTTTTTTTAATCTTCTTAGTTTTACCATGGAATCTCTTTGATGGAATGTCCAGCTTCTGTACTTACAAAGCATAAAATGTACCAAATGTGCAATGTTTTTTTCTCACTGAATGATAAATACTATTACCCACATTAAGGTGCAAATCCATTTTGCTACTTGACAAAGTAAACCAAGATGTTTGTAATATAATCCTTTCTTGGGAGTGTTGGAAGCTTGGCTTTTGGTTTGTCTCCTCAAATCTCTAATTACTGTACACTTGGCAATTTAATAATGGCTTTTCAAGATGGAGGAGCCAGTTAAAATGGAAAACATGATGAAAACAACCCCTGAATAGCTGATTTGATTATGAGCTTTTAAGTCAACTTTTAATTTTTTTTTTTTTTTTTTCAAATTAGGAGCATCGACTGATAATTCTGGTATGGACTTAAGTTTTTTGCATGTTTTTGCTTATTCTTTTAGCTGGATTATTCAGCATTTTCCATGGCTATTGTGGCCATGTTGGCTGCTTGGATATACATTAAAATGATCTTAATTGATATAATATATGTAATATGTGACCAGTTAACTTATTTATGGATTTGATATACCAAGGTACCTCTGAGACTTGATACATCTAATTTTGATAGGGCTGTTTAGCCTCAAAATTAACTTTTTGAACTACCAAGTAGGGGCTGTGGGGAACATTTAGCATGTTCTAGAGCTGTTTGATGAATCTCTTCATAGGTCAGGGAGTGCTGCCTTTTTATTAACATCAGAAGAGCTTAGAATGCTACAGAAATTAAAGTGAATTCTAGAGTCTTTTATTTTCAATTCTGCTTTCCAGAGTTGTGTTGCACTACAGGAGTTCTATATCACTTACTAAGACAGCTACCAAAAAAGCCACAGCTCTACCTAAACCACAGCTAACCTGCTTCATACTTCAGCTGTTTCCTCATCTAGAGATTTCTAGATCTGGCTGCAGTATCCCTATACTAATAATATTCCTAGTTTTGTGGTTAAATGTTCCAGTGGCTAATTACTACAAAACAGTTGCCTTTGCAGAGGCTGTAAAATAATTCACAGCAAAATTACACAGAATTCTGGAAGTTTGAGGGTTGTTTTTGTTTGGGGGGGGGGGGGGGGGGGGGGGGTGTATGTGTGGTCTGTGGGTGCCAAGATGTGAGCTCAGGGTCTTTTTTTGTGGGGAACCCCGTGTCAGCCTGGTGATCATCCAGATTTGTTTACTTTGGCACACGTTTTGATTATTGTTCTGTTACAACTTGGTACCAGACCAGTGCTCTGGGTTTTTCATGCCCAGCAGAATCACAGAATTGCTGTGAACGGAGCTAGTGAGCTATAGCTTGCAGCCATAAATGTATTTTAGTTTTAAATACAAGCACAGAAAAATCCATGAGTATTGATTTCTATTGGGAACAACTATTTTCCTTCAGATTTTTTTTATTTATTGGACTTCTTGAAGTGTGTTGCATAATAATGAATTTTTAAAGCAAGAATTTGGTCCTGAAATGTGTTTTTAATTTTTCTTTATTTTTTATGGATGGGTTTTCGGCCTTTAAAAGGGAGAACAGAAGAGTCATGCAGCCAAGTCTGCGATAGTCATGCTTGCCGCCTCCTTTTCAGTGCCATGTTTTTATGCATGAAAGGCAGGGGCTTTTAAATTAAGTTAACAGCTGAGGGCTGTGCAGGAAGGATCCACGAGCACCACGGAACACTCTTTTTCGTTGTGCACGCTTCTGATTTCGTAGCCTTTATAAAGAACTGGAGCCCAGCCTCCTCTGAAACCAGGGGGTGAAAGAAGTGGTGATCAGCCATAGTCCTTGTGCTCTGGGGTGTGAGCTTCTTGTGGTTTTAAGCATGTCAGTCTCTTGTAAACCGCTGAAAATTTTTGTGCCCTTAGAAGGAGCTGGCTGTGCTCTGACTGCGTTTATCCACAGGTCGTCAGACACTAGAGTGTACTTCTGTTCTCTGAGCACCACTTGCCTAGGCAGTGGAGTAAAAGCACGGTATTCTGGCAGAGTCGCTTGGCTCTTGCACCAAAGGATGTGCCAAGCCTGTGCCCTGTTGCAGTCAGGCTGTGCGTGCCCTCCTGGTGTGTGTCCTGCTTTCTCTCCTCTGTCCTGCATCCTTCAGCCCTCCTCTGCAGCCAGAGTAACACTAGCCCTGCTGTGGTCTGTGTTGACATCAGTTGCCTTACTGCTGTTTGATAGAGGCACGAGTCTCTTTCTGAAGTCTTTTTAATTGTAAAATCCATCTGTTATTGAAGATTATTATTATAAATACTGCAGAGAAAAGCCATGCTGATTCTGCCTGCCAGCAGCATTAGCCTGCTGGGCTGCCACTCCTGTGCTCAGTTTTCCCCTTGGTCACATGTAAACACCAACAGATTCCTACAGCAAGTTGTTTTTCTAGCTTGGTTGTTTTTTTACTCTTAGCTTCCAGTTCTCTCTGCAGTGCTGCTGCATACCTTTCTCTTTTATAAAATTACACCATCAAAGACTGCATTATATATGGGAGATATTAAACATATTAATCCAGACCCAGACTTCAAAGTAACTGCTTTTTTCATAAGGGAAGAAGACAAAACCTTTGGACCAGGACTTTATAGCTTTGAAATAAGATCAGAGTTTAAATTTTGTAGGGCAGGCCTGTATCTAGAAATTCCTACGCCTGATCAAGTCACTGCTGCTTACCAGATTTCACAGTCAGCTGAGCTGTGGCAAGTATGAAATAGCTCATCCAGTATGAGCCATAGGCTAAGAGCACGTACACGGGCAGTGGCTGCGATGTAGTCATCTCTGCAAGTGTGGTGATGTAACGAACTGTGTGCCTGACTCCTGACAGGGTCTGTTTATGTGTTGGGCTCAGCTTATGGCAATACTTCTATTCCAGATGCTAATTCTTGCCCTGCCTTGGAGCAGGTGAACATTTTGCTTCTACCTTCAGGGTGCTGGGGTTTACCCCAAAATAAGTGTCATTCTGGTCTCATAGCTGTGACGGCTGCTTGATTTCATTGTGTTAGAGAAAGCAGTCTTTTAAGAGGAAGTGAAATACCCTCTAATGATGAAATTAATGGACCATCTACCCTCTCCTTTAAGTATTTTTCCTGTTCCCTATGTGCATTTTCCAATCAAGTGTAACACTGATTTTTTTTATTCTTTTTAAACTAGTACTTTTAAAATATTTGTCATAGTGGAAAGCAAAAAATGTTTGGTTTAATGTTTGCGGCAGTTATGTGAATGCATGATTTGTATTACTTTCAGGAAGAGCAAGTAAGAGGAGATAAAATACACTGCAGAACTCCTTCCCCTGCCTCCCACTTCCCTCCCTGGACAAATCTGGTATTTTCTGCTGCAGCACATCTGTCTTCCTCTGCAGGGATGGCTGAGGGGATGGAATTCATTTTCAGGTGCAGTTCAGTTCCTGTTTCTGGAATAGGAAACACTGCTGGGGATTCAGGGTGCCTTAGCTTTGAACTTCTAGGCTTTCTGATGGGAGTAGGAATGTGCACATCCAACATGGTGTGGCTGAGGGAACTGGGGCTGTTGAGCCTGGAGAAAAGGAGGCTGAGGGGAGACCTTTTCGCTCTCTCCAATTCCCTGAAAGGAGGGTGTAGAGAGGTGGGGGTGGGTCTGTTCAACCAAGGAACTAGTGAGACGACAAGAGGAAATGGCCTCAGCTTGCGCCAGGGGAGGTTCAGATTGGATATTGGGAAGAATCTATTCACCAAAAGGGTTGTCCAGCACTGGAACAGGCTGCCCAGGGAACTGGTAGAGTCACCATCCCTGGAGAGATTTACAAGATGTGTAGATGTGGCACTTAGGGACATGGTTTAGTGGTGGAATTGGCAGTGTTGGGTTTACAGTTGGACCCGATGATCTTTAAGGGTCTTTTCCAACCAAAGCGGTTCTATGATTCTAATTTGGGTGGCCAGCTTCATTGTAGGTAAGCAGGACTCTGCTGGTCTGGTTTTTTTATGTAAATACCAACATAAGTATCTATAGAACTGGAGTCCTTAAGTGTTCCTCTGACTACTGACAGCCCTTGAGAAGTCTGTGCTGAACATGATTTTAAAAAACTATACAATGTCAGATCTGTTGCTGTTCATAAATGTTTATTATCAATAGGCAGCTGGAAATACTACATCTGAAAAGGTAGAAACACCTCGAATTTCAATAGGCTTACATTTTTGGGAAAAAAATTAAATGCTTTTTATTTTTTTCAGTTTACAGTTAAGCTAAAAATACACATAAAATAAATAATTTTATTTATTATGTACATCATTTCATTTTTACATGTTATGCAAAGGAATGACATGGAGTCTGCACTATGGACAGAAAAGATGCAAGTAGAAAAGTCCATAAAACTAAGCGTTTGTTTTTGCTTTTTGCTCTTCCCCTTTTCTCTCCACCTTTCTCTAGGGGTGGCTGTTACTACTCAACTGGCAAATGCTGAGGTCCCCACTTCGGCTTTACATATGCAAAATTCTTACAACATCTAAAAGCTCTTTTGCTTGGAAAAGGCCATTAAGTTTTTGACCAAAACTGAAATAAACGAGGGGAAAAAAAAGCCGCACCCTTTTTATCCCATGAAGTAAAATGTCATTTTAAAATGTGATCGGGTGTGAAGCTGTTTCTCTGGTAGCTTTTTTAAATGAAGATTTAATTTGATATTAAAACTTGATTGCTAAAAAAAACCTGTTTGCAGAGTAAGCCTGGGTCTCTAGGCCTTGCCCTACAGAAAATAGTGTACTTAAGCATCTGCTACTACCCTTTGCTTCTCAAAGGTCCCTAGCCCTCTAGTTCCCAGACCCACCTTACAAACACATTCAGTAGGTTTTAAAAGAGACTGTACAATACCCCAAAAATAGCTAGACCAAAAAGTGCCCCCTTGCTCAAAAACAACTATTTATAGTCAAAAGGCATTTCACTCTGTTGGCTAAAGGTATCACAGTGTTCTGTTAGCTAACGTGCTAAAAGGCCAGCTCCTTGATTGATCGCTTCTTGTACCAAGCACATCATTTCTTCTAGCTTAGGAGTTACTGCTGAGATGGAAATGCTTATAATGGGAAAGGGGAGGGGAAAAAAAAATCCCCAAAATAAACAAAAATAAGCTATGCTGAAGGAGGACGCGCTAGCCAGGAGGAAGGGGCTGCTGTGCTGTTTTCTGTAGCTGGTGAGGCATTGATTGAGAAGGGTCGGTATGGGAAGGGAGAACTGATTTGGCTTTTAAAATCGTGGGTGCTTTGAGCTAGGTTAGGGGGTTTCTATTGTTACGGTTAAATTTTCTGTTTTGCTTTGCACACATTAAAAAAACAGAGCAGGTAAAAGTGTTCCCTGAAGCATAAAATACTATCAAACATTCAGAAGATAAGGATCAAACACTTCTGCCTTTTAAATATATTTTTTTAGATAAAGCATGTTCTCTTTTTAAAACAATTGTTCTTGGTCATGAATTTACTCCAGAGCAGTAGTTGTTCTGGGTGGAGGCAATTACATGGATAATACATAAATTATTTGTTTGTAAAAGTGTAATGGCCTGAAAGGGGGAAAGAAGTAGTGTGGAAATGAATCCAATTACAGATGTTTAGAACCTAAACACACTAACATGGCTAGCCCAGAGTGCTCCCTGCTGCTGTGAAAAAACCAAATCCACTAGGGAATTGACTTTATAGTTGTTAGGTTGCAAGTTTCACTGATAACTACAGATAATTTTGGTAACTTTATTTTAGATGCTCCTCCAGTGAGCTGATTTATTATTCACTGTAGTCTCACTTATTCCAATTAATTTTACCATTCCATGAATGGGAAGCATCTCTCTGATGCTTCAGCACACCTGGGCAGGCTGCAGCCAGCTGTGCTGCCTGCCTCGACCAGGGCTGTGGTGCTGGATGGTCCAGGAGGTCCCTCTTGTGAGGAAGCGGGTCCTTAACAGTGCATCCACCCCAAAACCAGCTCCAGAGAGTTGTTAGTGAAGTGACAGCTTCCACTAACGCTGGGCAGTCCTAGGGGTTTGGATGGTTTTGCTTATATTTTGCTATTCTGTTTGATTGTGGAATTGCAACAGAGGTGGGAGGGTGATCCTGTTTCTTCGGCCTTTGAGGATGCACAGAGCTTTCTCACGGACACCTCTGTGGGACAGTGTTAGCACGCTGCAGGATGAGTTAACTGGCTGAAGGAGAACTTAGCCAGAAACTAAACCAAAATCGCACCTCAGCCTGCTTAATGTAACCTGCTTTTCTTTGGGATTTTGGCCTTTTGAAAAGGGAAGTAGAAATAGCAAAGCTGAGAAGTCCCAAGGGAGGTGGGACATGCACTTAATGGTGTGAGAGGAGCAGGTGCTCATGTAGTTTTCCAACTGCTGGATAACCCAGCAGTAAATCAGATGCTTGCTCATGCTTCGTAACTGTCCAAACCCCCAGTGCAGATACCCTGAAGCTGCTCACGTTCCAGGAAGGGAGCTCAGAATGCTTGTAGTGCCCTCCCTGAGCAAGGCAAATCTTAGAGCTCCTCTAACTCAAACCAAATACCTTTATCCTGAGTAAACATGAAAGAAAAACAAACTGTGCCTACAGAGGAATCGGGGTGAAGAGTCCCCCTCGTAGGGACACAGGAGCCAGTCGCCTGCTGTACAAAGGTTCCTCCTCCACCGGCAGCCCTCCTGTTGGTGACAGACCACTGCCTGAGGTGTGGCTCTGGGGCTGCCTCATCCTGCTCCTTGGGTCAAACAAGCAGCAGGACAGCTTTGCTCCAGCCACGGCCTCCCTTTGCCCCAGCGCATTGCACGCCCTCTGGTCACACCTTGTCACCTGTGTGACTTGCTGCCCTTGCCAGTGATGGGGTGAAAGTGAATAAGGTGATGACATGGTGAAATTTTCCTATAGCCCTTTTCCAGTATCCTGCCATGTGCACGTGTGTCAGTGCTGGGCTGCCTGTGGAACCTCCCCATGCTTTAGAAGTCTGTTGCATCAACCAATTTTAATCTCTTTAAAAGGTAAGGTTTTATATTTATACATTAATATATTTATTTAAATACTCTTAATATTTACAGTGTCCATTTCTGCTAAAAATTGTTACGTGTACCATCAGAAAAAGGGGGAAACACAAATATAGTAAGGTGACAGACATTAAGGGTGAGACATAAATCACAAAAGCAAGGGGTTTATTGTTTAGGCTTCCAGGCTGTGTCACTCCTGCTCCTTGTCTACTGCGGAAGTCCCCTGAATTCCCTTTGTGGGAAACCATACTAGTTTTCTACATGGAAAACTATCATAACGGATGTACAGTCAAATCCTAACATGAATTAGTTGTAAGAAAATAAAAGTTCGTACTACTGCTACTAATATTTAACTACTTACTGTATATAGCGCCTTTAATTTGAAGATCTGAAAGTGCTTATAAATAATGATCTAACCCCTGCTGCGAGGTAGGTAAGTATTATTATCCCTATTTTACAGATGGGGAAACTGAGGCATTAGAGAGGCTAAGTGACTTGCCCAAGGTCACAGGTGGCTCAGTGGCAGAGCTGGGAACAGACCTCAGGAGTCCTGTTCTCTAGTCCTGTGCTCGAACCACTCTGCATGCTTCCTCTGTAGGGACCACGTGTACAAATACTTGAGTATTTACATATATACCAGTAAGTGAGTAATATACAAATGCAATTATCCAAATAATCTGCAGAGATTTGTCAGTTAATTTCTTGTTTCTGAAACAACTTCTTTAATCTCTGACCTGAGTACAGACACCTCCTAGCTCTATGTGATATTCTTAACCCTGGATGTTATTTGTTAATTTTTTAATTGGTGATCACTTGTAGGTGTGCTGGTTTAAACAGCCAGGTGAAAATGATACCGGGGATGGGAAGTAAGAAACAAAACAATTTCAAGAGCAAGAACCTTAAAGAAAGGGCAAGTGGTAGAGAGCTCTTACTCCTAATTCCAAATTCCTTGCATATGTATAAGGACTATTTTGAAGCCCACAGAATAAAGGCCAGGCATGTACCAGTTGGGGCACAGCTGTGCATCTTGAACCCAAGCCAAGGAAAAATTTAATTCCTCACAGAAGCTCCAAGTGTCCCATCAGCTCCTACCCTGGTTGCTTGCACAGACAGCACAGAAGGTAAGTTCACAGATTTCTCTGAAGGAAAGAATAACTTGCACTAAAACATGTTTTCTTTTTGAGTAACTGAAAATGGAAAAATGCTACTGAAATCCTAAATACTGTGACTGCAAGTGAATATAAAAAAAAACCATTTTGCTTATCAAGTGTATTTTTCACAAGATACTTCAATTTCCCTCCTCTGAAGCTCCTGTTTCAGAGAAATAATAATTCACCAGCTGCTATAAAGTCTATTGCTTCCAAAGGGGGATGCATAGATGGAATCAAACAGAATTTTGCCTTTTGGAGGACCAATTTGAGTTTGGCAAACTCCTGGACACATGTATTCATCACAGCCAAATCAAATACTTGTGTTAAATTCCGAAGCCAGCTCAAACTAGCTCATAGCTGGGAGCTAGGAAGTATCTGAGTCATGATACAAATCCCAGGGGAGCCCCAGCCAAGCAGCCGTGTGCCGTACCTCTCGCCTTTAGCGTCACGTTACGGAGAGGTTTGTGCAGGCTGCGTTCTCCATCAGGCCATTCCAGTGTGGCAGTTCCTACCCCTGCCCTTTCAGGACACAGCAGGGGAACGTGACTTACGCAGTTTGCACAAAGGGGTTTGTGGTGCCTGGTGTCATTTTCATGTTTTTGGGGGCACCACTGTGGAGTTAATTGCATTTCATTTTGTTACTTACACCTGTTAATGCGGTGCTGCATTTGAATGACACAATATAATCGTCACCAGTAGCAGCGCGCCTGCTCTTGTGGGAAACTTAAAAGCCTTTCTAGGGTCCAAGGATATGAACCCTGTTTCTGTCCCAGCCTCCAGCTCAGTGGATGTAATCTGCATAGCCATACTGGAATTGTTTTCATTCTTACTTGTTACACAGGAAATACCATAAAGATTTGCTGGCCCCATGTCAAGGGGACTTCATAAACTGCAGTGTGGTTAGGTGAGGATGATTCAAACCCTTTCCTTCACCCCCCTGTAGCAGCTCTTGCTAATGTTCATCTCTTCAGAAATGTGCTCAGTTTGGTTGATCAAACTTGTAGGGCTTTTATTGGGAGCTGCTTTGAGAATTGCTTTCAGTTGGATCTGGCTGCAGCTCTCGGGTACTGATGGATTTGCATCTTAAAAAGAGAGGGGTGCTGGATTTCTTCAGGAGTGATCGGCAATCTGCTTCTGACCCTCAGGGTTTGTGAGTCTCCTTGTGTAGCGCCAATGTCAGTTTGTTCAGCCTTTGATAAAGGAAGAAGAGAAGTCGTTTTCAAAGACAACTCTAACCCTGCAATTAGTATGAAAGCCTAAAATGTGTTGATACAAAAATGCTTTTCACTCTGCCTTAACTAACATGGCTAGAGGCTGAAATATTTTGGGCTTTATACTGCATGCTGGTAACATGACTGATGTCACTTACAAGCAGGGGGAACAGAAACATTTTTGTAGTCCCTGCTCCTAGTTGCTCATTTTTCTTGACACCAGAGCTGCCCTAGAGCCATGGTCTCCACCTTGAGGTCTGGACTCGGTGTCCCATGAGTCCAGTGTGTTGGCATCTCCAGCTCTGCTAGAGGAGCTGGCTGCATGGTTCACATTGATCTCTGATGTAGGTGTGCTCCATCATGCCCTTTAGGTAATACTGTATAGATGCCCAAAGGGAAAACCCAAAAAGGTGCTTTTCCTTAACAAGAGGAGGGAGCCAGGCTTAAAACTCCGGTAGAGTATCCAGCTGCAGGCATCTCTTCTGTGGGGGACTGCTGTAGCGAGAAATCCCGCTCCTCCTGACCTTCTGTCCTGCCATGAGAGCTGCTCCTGCCCCTTGATGGTAAGATCTGACCAGTGCCAAGGGCAAGTGTAGATTTTTCCAGCATTATGCTCTTAAAAACAACCCAGTTCACAGAAGAGGTGATTTGTGGCAACCACCCTTGGCTGTGCTCCAGCCCATGTAACCTCTCCTGGGACCAGAGCCATAAGCGTGACTGCATGCGTGTGGTAACAAGCCTGTCACACAGGAAGGCCATTTCTCAGCTTCTGGTCAGGACTTGCTTTCTCCAAGAAAGCAGCTGACTAATAACAGCTCTGAAGTGGTGGTAATTAAGTGCCAATCATCTGTGTTTCTTAGCAACACTGCAGAGGAAAGTTCAATTATCACATTGTTTAAAAAAAAAAAAAAAACACTGTTAAAAATTCAACCATTTTGCTCTTGATGGGGGTTGTCTTCACTCTCTGAAGCTCCTTAGGACAAAAGCAGTGACATTGCCAGGCCCTGTCCAGACACTACCACAACTGGGGAAATAGAACATCTACTGCTGCATCACTTCTTGTTGCTCCTTACAAAAGGGACTGCAGAGAGTTTCCAGGCTGCCAGGTGCAGTTTGAGCTGCTATTGCTTAGGCTGCTTCTCAGAAATGCAGCTCGCAGGCCCGGGGAAGATGATCTCTCTTAGCACTTGCTGTATACTATGAGGATGGTTTTCTCCCTAAAGCCTGACATCCATCAGAGAGGCAGCAAAAAGCAACTGCAGCAGTGGAAGTAAGATTAGGGATTTCAAAAAAACAGGTACAGCTTGAGGAGTGGGTTGTAAGGGCAAGGCTCAGGGCCGGGTTTTGGTTGGAAAAGGAGAACCACACTGAGGTTTGTGTTTTGAGCAGCCACAGCTGGTTTGGGGTCAGTTCATCTACACAGAAGCTGGTAGCAAGGCCAGGTACTGGCTTCCACTGTCAGCCAAACTGGAAGGTCATTCTGCTCCCTACAGGGGCCATTTCTTATGGGAATTGGGTAAATAAGCAAATCGTGTTCTAGCTGGAGGATCAAAAGGGGTCTCTCAATAACAAGTTACAATTAGTATAACAACCTGGTTCTAGCTGGAGGATCAAAAGGGGTCTCTTATTCAATAACAAGTTACAATTAGTATAACAACCTGAAAAAACAGATACAGTTGAAAGAATTGGAGGTCGTATTGCTTAAAGACAACAAAAGCCAGTTACAACCTGAAACCCTTTCTAAAAAGATTTTAAATACAATTCTCAGCATCCTACAAAGCCACTGCTCACCAGCTGGTTGTGTCAATGAGGAAAATGGAGCAGGATGCAGAGCCGATCGTGTTGGATAGCAGCAGTGATAGCCCGGTGGCAGTGGGATGATGATGAGAGCACTGGAGAAATCCTTTACTTGGCCACCAGCATGTCTGAAGTTTGTGGGGTTTGAAGACAAAGATGGCATCTGAAAGGGTTCCAATGGTTTATAGTGACCTTGTAAATGGTGAAACCTTTAGTTTAGTATTTGTGAGTGTAAAAAAAAAAAAGGTAAATTAAAGTGCAGATGGCTATTAAATAGGCTAATATAAACTTTTTTCCCCCCACCTGTGGACAGAAAGGAAATAGTAATGCTGAACCAGATGAGAGCAAACAATTACAAATAACTGGCTACGTTTTCCAGCAGGTATCAAGACGCTTTACTTATAGCCGAGTTGTAACATGATCCTCCTGCCCATCTTTCCACTGATTTATAAACAAGTCACAAGCCTCTCCCCATGAATCAAACACATCCTCTGAGGAGTCTATAAGTTTGGAATTAGAGGAACAAATACTGGAAGCACAGTGAAGGGAGCTGGTACAAACCATAGGGCACTCCTTGCTCTGTCCTGTAAGTCTTCTGTTCCCACTGTAGTCCACCTCACTGAGGTTAATTTCACTTTTGGAACAATTCTCTTCTCTTTCTTTATCAATCTGAGAATATTTAATGTCTTTCCACATGTAGTGTGGCTGAATAATTCCATCTGAAATAGTGTACATGGGTTCTGAATTTGGTTCAGGTACGTGTCCATTCATCTTGGAGAAAAGCAGGCCCAGTCTCTTAAAGGACTCCTTCTTAGAGCTGGAAAGTCTCTGAACTCTGTTTCCATTTCGGACAAAGGAGCGCTTACTGATCCCATTGCTTTTTGGCTTCTCTTCCACCATATTCATCCCAGACATAGTTTTAATTAGAGCAGATACATTGAAATCCTTCTTTTTGTTGGCTATATTGAAAGACACACTCTTGGCTTTGGATTTTTCTCCAGCACCATCCTCATTTGTTTCATCCTTCTGGGACACCTCTGTGCTGCTGGTAGAATAACTTCTTCTCTGGGGCTTCCTGTTTCCTAAGAGGTCAAGAACTTCATAACGAAAGCTTGAGATGTCCTGTTTTAATTCCTAGGGCATGAGGAGAAATGAGTTACACTTAGCAGCTTTATCTGTGACATGAAAGAATAATCCCGTTCCCTTGGAAGAATTGTTCAGAGTTACGCAAACGGCTGCTACCAAATCACATTTACAAGAATATCACATACACCTTCAAACAAAGGTGTGACACACACACACACACACACACACACACACACACAAAAAAAAAGTACTGGTAATCCTGAGAATTGGAGGCCTCACAAGATCTTTGTCTCCAAAGGCCCCCTCCCTCCCAAAAGTCAAATAAGAAAGTTACAGATGAGGGGAAACACTGCTGAAATTTAGAAATACAG